>NW_007258844.1:550856-556128 GCF_000164805.1 Carlito syrichta
CAAAAAAAAAAAAAAAAAAAAAATATATATATATATATATAGTCAACACAATTTTAAATTTTAAAATCAACTCAAAAATAAATAAATGGTATGTTTTTTAAAAAATATTTGTTAGATAAAGCAATGTCAAATAAATTAGACAAGGTCATACATATATAGCTCATAAAATACAATGTTGACTAAAATAGAGGGGTGATTGTTATTTGATAAATCTGGACATCTTATATAACTATGTAAACTACTCAACTCAGCACTAGGCACATAAAAAACAGTCAATAACACTCAGGATTGCTGATATAATTAATAATATTGATTAATAAGACAAATCTAGCCAAAATATTAAGCAGTAAATTTTTCATTACAAAAATTGAGTTACTTTGCTGTAATCACCAGATGACTATAAATTCTTCACTTTACTTTGGAAAAAAAGACCTCTGGGAGAAGGATCTGTGTGAAATGAAGACAGAGGATAGGGAGGCTTTGTGTCTGCCAGAGACACAGAAAGGGTAAGAGCCAAGGCATTCTTAGGAAGAAAAGTTCAGAGTATTTGTTTTTCTTTCCCCAGGCTCAGATTTCCAGAGGCCCCAAACATAAGCAAAAGAAGGGGGGGGGAAGTCAGTTGAAAGGTAAGATTTAGATAAATGTGACTCTTTTGTTCAGAGAAAGAATTCGAGTTCCAAGGAGATAGTGGTAAAGAAGCACCCTTAAGGATGGGGCCAAAGAGACACAGGTTGGGTCTGGTTTTTTAAGAGATATGTCTATTAGATCATGGAAGCCACTTAGAGATTTTAATGGCAGAGAGATTTTTGTGAACCAAGAAATAACTCAGAATTATTCAGGAAGTCCATGGTAGTGACACAAGCAGAGAATGGTACAATCTCATTTCCTAACCGGATAGAAGAAAAACTTGAGTATTCAATGTTCTGCCTAAAGGTACAAAGGTGGATGTTTTAAAAGTGCTCAGACTGAAATAAACAGTATCTAAGATAAAAAAAAAAAAAAAAAACCATTGTGGTCTGATTAGGTGATGTTAAAAAAAAGGAACAACATAAAACAAAGGCATAACTGTATCTTGGTCTTAATCTCTATGTGTCTATCAACAGAACAAGCAAATGAGAAGGAGAAATTACAGTATAACTAATGCAGAACAAATAATATCAACACTTCTGATTTTGAAAAATGTTACCCTAATGCCTAATTCAAAAGAATAGGAACAAATACAAACAATGAAAACATTTTACACAGATGAAAATTATCACTTTTAATGATTGTAGTAGTAGTAAGGAGCTAAATGTAACAAAATTATATAAAGAGAATTAATTTTAATAAGCAATTTATTAAGGAATCCAAGGAAGATATCTTAATTATGGCAATCTTCCAATTGAAAATTGAAATAAAACCTTTCCCACAGACTTAGAAATAATCCAACAAAAAAAAAATTAAGCATCATACAATGCAAGACACCTAATTCATTTTCTTCCCACTTAAAAACAAAATAAAACAAAAAAACAGGCATGGTCTCAATTATGACATGGACTAAGGAAAGCTAATAACCCTGAATGCAATTCAAACCTGAGAGTGCGAGATCCTAGCCAGCTAAAGTGAGGAAGCAGTTTCCTTAAACTTTTTTTTTAAGCACTCTTAAATATTTTTTTCTTTTCTAGTCTGCTGTCTGCTTTGGTTTTTGTTGTTTGATTATTGTTGTTGTTGTTGTTTTGTTTGTTTGTTTTTGTAGATTGTAAGGAGAGGTAGAATTTGGTGGAGGAATATTTTCTGAGTGGTATTTTCTGCATGAGTAAACAAGGTCGGTACTACACTGTCATAGTCGGATCAGGGTGTTGTAAAAGAATATCACATACCGAGTGACTTAAATAACAGAAATTTGTTTTTCACAATTCTGGAGGCTGAAAGTCCAAGATGATGATGATCAAATATCTGGTGTCTGGTGAAAGCCCCCTTCCTGGTTTGCAAAGGGTCTTCTCCAGGTATCCTTGCATGAAAGGATGGCCTCCTCTTTTATCTAAGGGCACTTATCCCATTAATGAGGGCTCCATCCTCATAACTTAATTATCTCCCAAAGGCTCATCTCCAAAACTATCCCACTGGAGATTTAAACTTCAACATATGAATTTTGGGAGGACACAAGCATTCAGTCTATAGCACCAATAATGTTGGAGATCAACTGAATCATTAAACTATGTTCTAGTCTTAAGTTGCCAGAGGGGCTTTTTTAAAAAGTATCATGCTACTTTCTATTTCTTGTCATAAAATCTTCACAACCTCCACGAGCTCAAAAGTCTTTGTATTTTCTCATTAATTACATATTTAAAAATACTATCTTCATTTGAATGGGTACTAAGATGCACAAAAGGAAGTCTCCCCAGACCAAAGAGTGAGAGTTAAACTTGTGCATAGTACAAATAATGTTACCTATCCATCAGTAGCATTGGCATACATATAAGTAACAGGAATTGCATGGGGTCAAGGGATGGCGGGGTGAACTTGTCACCATCTCAGACATGGTGCCATTTCATCTGAGTCCTCAAGGAAGACTAATTTTTATTACAGAATGGTCTTCCTTTAGTTGAAAAGGTTCACCTTTTCAAACAACTGTGTGCCAGAATTGGGACAGGGAAGACTTTAGGAGACTTTAGACAGAATTGGGGCAGGGAAGAAAACAAATAAATCTACTTAGCCATCAGATAAATGAACTGCCTGCCACAACAGATTTTGGGACTAGTTTTCCTCCCTATCAAAAGTGAATCAATATACTGCATTTTATCTATTCATCCCTTGATAAGCACTTAGGTTGAGTCTGTAGCTTGTTTATTATGAACAGTGCTATAATAAATATGGCAGTGTAGATATCTCCTTGACATACTAACTTTATTTCCTTTGGGTATATACTCAGTAGTGGGATTGCTGGGGTTTTCTGTTTTTGTTTTTTGTTGTTGTTTTTATATGTTAGGTTAAATAAGCCAGGCACAGAAAGATACATACTGCATGTTCTCACTCATATGTGGGAGCTAAAAAAAAGTCTATCTCAAAGAAGTAGAAAGTAGAATAGTGGTTATCAGAAGCAGGGAAGGGAGGAGGGAGGGGTTGAGATAAGACAAGGGTGGTTAATCGGTACAAAATTATAGCTAGAGAGGAAGTATAAGTTCCAGTGTTCTATAACACAGCAGGATGACTATAGTTAATAATGTATTGCACATTTCAAAATTGCTGAAAGGGAGGATTTTGAATGTTCTCAACCCACCAAAAAAATGATGTTTGCGGTGATTGATATGCCAATTACCCTGAACTGATTATTACACATTATAGACATGTATCAAAATATCACCTGTACCCCATAAATATATACAATTATGTTTCAATTAAATTTTTAAAAAAGAAATGCTATAGTAGCCGATGAAACAAATCAATAATAATTTGAGAATGAATCAGAACGATGGTTCCTTCACTTACACAAAAGCAGAAGACAAGAGATTTCAATTTGTGTTCCCAGGAACTTTGAGTAACTAAAATGCAGGGTGTGTTTGAAGAGCAGAAAGAAATGAAGTCAAGAATGCAGGATGGGACCAAGAAAGCAGGATGCTGCTTTTCATGCTAGAGTGTTTAACCTGTCAGCAGTGGGGAGTGAAAGTTTGGTTTTTAAACAAGGACTTTACACAACCAATTATCTCTATTGGCAATGTGGAGAAGAGATTGGTATGGGAGACTCTGAGAGCAAGGAGACCAGGTGGAGGCAGCAATGTGGAGGTGGTGATGGGATTGGAACTGGTAGGACAGTGGAGGAGACTGGATAATTTTTAAACGTAGCACAGAGATTCGAACAGTTTTAGAAATGCGCATATATTTTTTATCTGCATTTTGGTTAGCTAAGATTTGTGAACAATTTTCCTACCTGTGAAACTGAAATACCTCAGTCAATAAAGACTTACCAAATTCTTATGTAACCATAAATACATTAAATGGATTACCATGTTGTTATAAAAGAATTTTTTATTCTTTTTTAAATGGTCAAATGTTGGACATTGTTTTAAAAATAAGGTTTTCTAATTGGTAAACTAATGATTGAAAAATGTGTTATTTGAGGTTTGCCTGAAAAAGTGATGTGCTAGGAAGAGATAGTTATAGGATTTTTATTCAACTGTAGAATTTAATTAAATTGACCTCTTAGATGTCAGTCATAAATAATGACCAGTAGAATTATTATTTAATAATACAATATATTTCTTTAAAATGTATAACCCATCTGATCTATAAAATATTTCTAATAGCTGATAAATGTAATCATATAATAGTTCTGGAACAGAGGCAACAGAAGAAAGTTAAACTCTGTAAAAGAGAAAGGCTAATAAATATGACCATTATAAGGGCTTATATCATTCTTTAAACTTAGCATTAAAAACTAAGTAACAAACTTCTTTAGAAACTGGTTATTATTTTATAACATTAAAAGCAGCTCTATTTTCAGTCATTTTATCTTAAATACGCCAAACTTCTTATATCAGCCATTTCATTTTAAATTTCTTATCATCAGGCTCTTTCAAACCAATAATCAGATAGGTTCCAACTGGATTTTCAACCACAGCCTCAAATGGCAGCCAAGTTTATCACACTGTCCACTAAGCCAGTGTCCTGTTCTGTTTTTTTCTTTCTTTTTTTTTTTGAAGTCCCTCTTGATAGCATCACCATTTTCCCTGAACACAGGAATCTGTATTCATTATCCAAAAAAAAGAGAGAGAAAAAAAACTGGTACAAGCACTGTTTAAATTATAGCTATATCTATCTACACTTTCATTTTCTATACATGTATGCATATTATTTTATTTTTAATGATATATTTTACATAGTATTCTCTGGCATTTTTATTGCTTAGCAACAGCTTATGAAATTTTTCACATCCAAATATATAAATGTATATCTTCATTTTTGATTACTGCATTCTATTTTGTTGAATAAATATATAGATTTGTTCTAATTGGCTACCTCAAAAACAAAGCTTTGGGGAAGTTTTGATCATACATGCTTCCGTGCTTGTCTGAATATTCCCTTACTTATTTTAAAGGTGAAATTGCTGGTGAAAAGTATACTGTGTGCTCTTATAGTTTCTGGTGTACATTCCAAAATTTCCTGCCTGGACATTTGACTAATTTATACTTTCACTAGCAGTGAATGAAAGCACCTCTTTACAAAGATGTGGGGTTTTGACCATTGATATTTCTTTTTCTTTTTCTTTTTCTTTTTTTTTTTTTTTTTTTTTTTT
>NW_007258844.1:556542-603628 GCF_000164805.1 Carlito syrichta
CCCCATGCCTTGGGAGGCTGAGGTGAGTGGATTGCCTGAGCCCGCGGGTTCGAGACCCGCCAGGGCAACTTGGTGAGACCTCATCTCTACAATAAATCAAAAATCAGCCGGGCGTGGTAGCGCGCGCCTGTAGTTCCAGCTACGCGGAAGGTTCGCCGGAGCCCAGCAGGTCGAGGCTGCGGTGGCTGGGAGCGGCCACTGCACTCCAGTCTGGGTGATAGAGTGAGACTCCAACTCAAAATAAAAAATAAAAATAAGAAAAGATTGAACTAACACTAGATAATAATCGCATTTGAGCCAGGAATATGCTGAAGACAGTTAAAGCAGTCTCCAGGGGAGATTAAAGATGCTGATTCACTTTGGAATTCATTAAATTTAGGTTGCATGTTTTAGCTTTTGGGACACCAATTAAAATAATATTGAGCAGATGAACTGGAAACCAGAGAGAGGAAAAAATTGAAATAAGGGAAAAAAGAAAAGGAAAAAATAATTAAAGGAAAGCAAGAAAGAAGAAAAGAAACATGGAAAAAAAACACAAAATATAATAGAAATAAATGCAAATACAGCAGTAATTACATTTAAATGGATTATGTTCACCAGTGAAACAAAAAAGCCATATTGATTAGATAAAACAAATCAAGCTATATGCTATTTATGAGATACCCTAAAATTTAATGAACCAGAAAGATTGAGAGTAAAAAAATAGGCGATAAATAGTACAAATATTTGCCCCCAAAACATATTATGTTCTGTTACTATCAAAGCTTAAAGCTAAAAGCATGATTTGGCATAAGAGATTTACTACATAATAAATGTTTTAATAGCCATGGAAGATAAAATATATCTAAAATTGTATGCACTTAATAAGGTAACCACAGAACAGATAAGGTTAAAAAATTTTGCCAGGTTCTCCATGGCTCAAGCCTGTAATCCCAGCACTTTGGGAGACCCAGTGGGGAGGGTTGCTTGCTCCCAGGGGTTTGAGACTAGCAACATAGAAAGATCTCATCTCTACAAAAAAATCAAAAAATTAGTCAAGCATGGTGGCGTGTGCCTGTAGACCCAGCCATTCAGGAAACTGAAGTGGAGGGATCATTTGAGTCCAGGAGTTTGAGGCTGCAATGAACTGTGACCTGCACTCCAGCCTTGGTGACAGAGTGAGATCCAGACTCAAAAAAAAAAAAAAAAAAAGAGAGACCACCACATATACACACATACACAAAAATGAAACAATCACCAACTACCAACATGGTAGGAGCTTTTACTTAAATCAATAAAGCCCAAAAGGATATGGAACATTTAAAGAGCACAATTAACAAGCTTATTCTCATGAAATTGTATAGAACTTTAAATTGGTAATTAAGGGATACACATTCTAGTAAATTATATACAGACAATTGATCTTGTAATAGACCATAAACTGGTCTCAACAAATTTTTTAAAAATTGGTTTAATACAGAACACATCCTCAGATGAGAATGTAATTAAATTAGAAAACATTTCTGGTAAAATAAAATGCTTTATATTTTCATTTTAAAATTTTTAATATACATTTAACTCTTGAAGTCAAAAAAAATCATACAGTAATGGAAATTATCGTGTCTTAAACTGCCATATAATGGAAATACTACACATAAAACTTGTTAAATATAAGTAAAAAAAAATTAGAAGGAAATGTGCACATAAGAGCTTGTATTATAAAGAAAGACTGATAACCAATGCACTAATTATACAACTTAATTAATTAGATAAAATAACAAAGTACACCTTTGAAAAGAAAAGAAGAAAACAATAAGATCAGAAATAAATGAACTATAAAACTAAGAGAATGGAGACAACAGTTAAAGCCAAAAGCTGGTTTTCCCAGACTGGGAGGGAGAGAGGGAGAAAGAGAGAGAGACAGGGAAGGGGAGAAAGAGAGGAACAGGGACAGGAAGAGGGATAGGGAAAAGGAGTGGAAGAAAGAAAGGGAGAGGGTTAGAAGGGGAGGAGAGGGTTAGAGGGGAGGAGAGGAGGAAGAAAGAAGGGAATGGGAGACAAGAGAGGAAGAGAAAGTTGAGTTGTTCAAGGACAGAAGGAAACAAATTACAGTGAAGACATACTAAAATTCAGAAAACCCCCAGATTGAAAGTTAGAGAAAAAAAAATGTCAAAATATTTCAATTGTCAGATACCAAGTATTAGCTTCACAATGAGGCAAAGCTACTTGTGGGGATATCATGATAAAAACTTGTCAGACAAAAGAACGATGCTTATCAAAAATTCTTTGAGTCTTCTCTGCTACTAACTCACAGTCTCCTGATGACTGACAATGCTCCCAGGACTGACCTCAAAGTCCTCCTGGGTCACAGCTTTCAGAACATCCTTGGAAGTTTCTCACAGTCCTCCCATGGTTACTCATTGATGATACTTTCTTCCTAAGAAAACCTCAGCTTGTAAACTGATCAGCTATCCATAGTAGCTCTAAAATCAGTTGCCATTGACCTTAGCCTTTGCATTACAAGGGATTTGATATTAAAAATAGGGAAATTATTTGGCAAAATGAGTAGGCAACTTCTTGAAATGGGTTAAGAGAAAATATCTCTTTATCAGGATCCAAATTAGAGAAGTAAATGAAGCTGAAAATGTATTATTCTCTCTCCTTCACTCCTCCCCTTCCTTCCCCTCCACTCTCCATCTTCTGTTAGAAACAAAGCATCAAAGAAGTCATGTTTTTATTTATAATTGTGGTTTAGATTTCACTTGTCTCAAGGAGAATATATATGGCAAAATATATCAAAGAGAAATGACCAACTATCATAACATAGTAAGGGCTTTTAGAAATATATCCATATAACCCAATAGAAAAATCTATAAAGGATATGAGCAACTAATTCACAACAGGAGTATAAATAGGCACCAAACATGATAAATTTTTATCCTCAATAGTCACTGAAAAAAATTAAATAGGATATAATTTTCAAGGATCACATTTGATTATTAAAACTGTCCAACATTATCCAGACACTTTCTGATAGTTACAATTTGTCACATAGGGTACTTTTTTATAGTGGATGGGATGAAAATAAATAATATAATTAAACCGAATTATATAATTGATTTAATATTTTTGGCTCATTAATTCTCTTTGAAACAAGGCTCATAGTCAACTGTTTATTTAACACCTGAAACTCAACATATTCAAAACTAAATTCATCTTTCCACCAAACCTTCTCCATTCGCCACCTTCTCCATCTCAATGATAGATACTTTAGCCTCAAAGTGACTCAGGTCAAAACCTTTGACATCATTCTTTATTTCACTCCCATATCCAAAATGAAAAGAAATTCTAGTGGTTCTACCTTCGGTATCAATCTCTCATCATTTCCACTGTTGGTGCAATGGACTAAGTCCCCACCATTTCTTGCTAGAGCTATTGAAATTGCTTTTTACCTGGCTTCCCTGTTACTACTTTTGCACCTTTGCCGTCTATTACCAACAGAGCAGCTAGAGTGAAATGTTTAAAAGGTAAGCCAGATCCAATCAAATCATTCATCAGCTCAAAACGCTGCTTTGTTTCCTCATTTCATTCTAATTAAAACACAAAAATCCTTATAAATACTTCTGCATTAGTCAGTATAGGTAATGGTACTTTCCTGTTTGTTTGTTTGTTTGTTTAAATCTCCGTGGCTCAACACAGTGTCATGATGTGACACAATTGGGTAGCTCTTGTCTCAAGAGTGACTCAGGAATTCAGACTCTTCATCATGTGACTGATGTTTCCTAAGGCCATCTTGGAATGCTCTCTGGATCTCCTCTATCCCACTGATCACAAGGAAAGAAGAAGCAGGGAGGGAGGGAGAGAGGGAGTGAGGGAGAAAGAATGAATGTGAGACAGAGAGAATGAGAGAGAGGGAGGTGGAGGAAGAATGAAAGAGAAAGGGAGAGTGGGGGCAGGAGGAGAATGAGAGAAAAGCAGACAGATGAAGTGAGAGTGAGCTAGCCAAGAAGATGAGAATTTCACTGGAGAGTCAAGGGCAGCTTTAGAAAAGGCATAATCACTTCTGTCTATAGTCTACTGGCAGGAATCATTACATGTGCTCTCCCAGACTACAGAAAATAATAATTTAGCTGTGTGTCCAGGAGAAAAATGAAAAAGATGTGATAAACACATCATGATTTCTCCCACATCCTACAAGATCCACAAGAACAAATCATACCTCACATCTCTTTCCTTGGTCACTTCACCCTGTTCACACTCATTCCCTGAGTTTTTGTACTAGCTTTTCCTCTGCCTGAATTCCTCTTTCCCAAAATATCAAGACACTGAAATTTTTCACCTTCTTTAAATGTTTGCTCAAATGTACCTTTCTTACCGAGAGCTTTTAGCCTACCCAATCTATAGATGCACACCATAATTCCAATCATCTTTCCCCTACTCTTTAATTTTCCAGAGTATATATCATTTTTCTATTATACTTTATGCATTTAATGTGGTTATTGCTTATTATCTCTTTCTTCACTGCTAGCTCCTGAAGGGCATAGATCTTTAGTATATTGATGCTTCTTTTGCATTTAGAAGTGTTTGGACCCAAATAGATACTCAGTAATTAGTTTGCAACAAACATAGAAATATGGTTGTGATCTTAGGGTTGTAATCTTTGATTTTAAGTTTAAACATCTTGTGTCATTTCTCAGATGTGTAATCTTTTAAGCTGATCATTTCAATAAAATTTCATTATTTTTCACATGGCAAACAATTTTTTTATGATTTCTAGTTACTAATTTCTGATTTTATGCTTACTAAAATCATCCTCATATTTTCTGATTTTTTTCTAAATTTTGACTTCACTATTGAATTGCTTGTTTGTATGCTTTTATAAAATCAGTACAATTGTGAATTTGTCTCAAATTTAGGTAAAACATTGGATACATTTCATGATCTTTATTTTAGTATTTTCAGTGTTTTATTTTCTAAATAACTTACAAGTTTAACTCTTTTGACAAAACATCTTATTTAGTGAGACATTTTTCAAATTGGTTCAAATACTTGATGGTAGTATATTCTATTATTAAATAAAATTATTAAATTAGTTTTTCTGCATTGTAATAAGATAATGTAATCTGTATCCTTTCTGCTTTTTAACCTATTTTGCCATGCATCTCTGATCTATTTAGGCTTTATACTTCCTCACTTTCCTATTGTAATCAAAATATTCTCCAAAAATTTCTTTTCTTAATGACTTCAAATATATGAAACCTATTGATGAGTCTACTACTGATTAATGAAATATACATTTTTCCAATCATGAAGGTGACAAAAAATATTATATATTACCTTGAAATGTGTGCACTTTTTCTTCCTTTCTGCATGATTCTTCTCAAATGTGTTATGCTATGAATATCATCTGATGTTTTAGAAGCAATTCATTATTGTTATTTTTAACATGTCTCATAACATTTGAAGCTTTTACACATTTGCAACAATTTAAAGTTTATTTTACTTTTTGTCTCAATTTTTACTGTCAACATTTTTATGAAAACATACCCTAATTAATACAAATGAATATTAATTTAGCTAGATAAAGAAATTTTCTCCCACAAATTTTTCCCTTAGAACTACAAATACTCCACTACCTTTTTGTGTTTAATATCTTGTAACTTTGGTCAAACTTTTTTTTTAATTTAAAGCTGATAATTTTATTTTATCTCCTACCAAATGCTGGAGGACTATTTCTCTGATTTCAAATTCAAAAATTTCAGTAGATTTTTGTCTCGATATCAGGATCTTGTCACACTATTTTCCTTGCTCCAGGAGAGATCTGTCAATATGTAAATTCCAATTTACCTCTGGCTCAAAAAATATTCCTCCTCTATTTCTTGACTATTGCTTACTGTTTTTTTCTCCTTTGAGAGCAATGATCTATATTTATGTTCTGATCTCTGTTCCTCATGTTTTCTTTCTCATCCCCAACTTCCAAACTTTTTATGAGAATTTAAACATTTTTATTAGATTGATTTAAGACCACATGCTTTATAATTTTTAATGGAGGTTGTAATTATGCTTTTGCATCCTTAATTTCCCTAGTTCCCATAGCTAACTCCTTTTTGTGCTTCTACCTGTTTCTGAATCATGTTCTCATTTATTATCTTAACTTTCGGTCTTTTTGTTACCTTTTGAATTATCTTGTAAGCATAGAACTGTCAAATAATACTCCCACCCTACTGCCAGGTCTGTAGTTACCTGGGCCCAAGGGTCCTTGGATGCAGTTTCCTTTAAATGTCTTAAATTACAGCAGTGAAAGTAAGTCCAAGTGGCGGGTTTCTTCCTCTCCCAATGGTGCTCTTGTCTTCTGTAGAAATCTTTCAGAATTCTCTATGCCAACCTATTTCACCAAAAGAGAAAATTACAAATTTGGCTCTCAAAGGATTCATCAATCCATACCATATCAAGCATAAATTCCTGCAATCTTATGACACATTTACAGTATTCTTCCCTAGTTGCCAGAATTAATTCTGGGTTTTTCTATTATTTTTGTCATTGCAAATTAAGATATGAGTGGGGGAGCTAGAAGTCAGTGTTTAGGTAATCATTTTATCAGAGAGTCTTGCAAATAGATTTTTACAACTAAGCATTTTAAAAAGTAGGAAAGTTAACTTTTCAGGCATTTCAAGTTGCTGATGTTAGTCTATTTTGTTTATCCTTGCAACATCAGAAAGACCAATGTCACCAGTAATTGGTTATATTTAGGGGTATCAGCCCTCTTTGGCTCAAGTTCTCACTTGGAAAATTTGGGAAATCCGCCCATCTAAATAAGCTGACTTTCTCCCATTTGTTACAATGCTAACAAAATGAGTCAAGCGGATATTTATAAAAGTTGACAGGCACAACTCCGTGATTTCAAAGGGATAAGATCAGGAACCACTCTGAAGTCAAGTGCAGATCTTGGCTATAGGCTATTCTCTCACAGGGCTACTTTATCTCCTGTTATGAAGCTTTTCAAGTGTGAGCCTTCTCACAAAGTCAGCCCACCAGCCTGCACCCAGCAGGACAGGTACTTGTACCCAGGTTGTTTACTGTCCCATCATGTAGGTGAACCTTACAATTAACAAAGTTGACTCCTGCAGACCTGAGGTCCTCTTAAATCTTCACTTGAGTAATTCACCATTTTTCATTTCATTTAAACATTTTCCTCAAAATTCATAAAACCTGCCTCTTCCTGAGAGCAGCTCCATTTTCAGCAATTGTATCAATCATTTTCAGGACCTCCAAAATAGAAAAGGACAACTTTTAAACTTCTCAAAATTATGTGACTTTTTCATCTGTTTAGCTCTGGTATCTGGTAGCTTCACACTCTTTTGAAGTGCTCACTAGGTATCATGAGCCCACATGATCACAGATGCTTCCTGCTGTTAATCCTGTGTAAGGTATAGTTAGTTCCATTCTTATCTCCTTTGTGTCCTCAATGGCAGTTTAAGAGAGGGTAGAACATCCTTTCCATACAGGATCTAATCCTAATTCTACAAAACAGCCAAGCCATTTTGACTTTTCTTCAGTTTATATCCATAAGAAGTTAAGAATGTTTTGAAATTTGGGGGAAAAAAATTACTTTGGCTTGAACAAAAATAAATTTAATTATTATTAACTAATTATAAAGAGAGAGTTGAAGGTTTATTGAAATCCATTCTCCCAACCTAAATACAAGTTTTTTAAAGAACTAATATTGGTTGTTTTATAGAATTAAGGTAAGATCCTGTATGGAAAGGACGTTCTACCCTCTCTTAAACTGCCATTGAGGACATGGAGAAGATAAGAATGGAATTAACTATACATTACATCGAATTATTAGAAAAAAAACAAAAAACTTTTTTTGAGTTAGAGTCTCACTCTGTAGCCCAGGCTAGAGTGCAGTGGCATGCTCACAGTCATCACAGCCTCAACCTGCTAGACTCAGATTATCCTTCCACCTCAGCCTTCCGAGGAGCTGGAACTACAGGCACATGTCACCACACTCAGCTAATTTTTTGATTTATTATAGAGATGAGGTCTCACCAAGTTGCCCAGGCTGGTCTTGAACCCCTGGGCTCAGGCAGTCCTCTCGCCTTGGTCTCCCAAAGTGCTGGGATTACAGGCTTGAACCACCGCACACAGTCAAAAATATTTTTAATTCAAGTTGGAGATGATACTATCTGTGATGTTTGAATGGTAGAAAAAAATAATTGCTTATTTTATTATATATATAAAGTTTATTATATATATAAAGTATCTTTATTTCTTGACAGCTTCAAACCATAAAACGAGGTCAAGACAGAGACAATGGGCTGTTAATAAATGTAGTATTGTAGAACAGGAACACATAACTAGATTTACTTATATAAGTAGGTTCACAGTACCAGCTGTTATTTTAATTTTTCACTTTGTTTTACTAATAAATCATATCAGAGTGGTTTTATAAGGTCCAGTGTTTTCATTCATAAGACTCTTCACGAAAAAAAACAAAAGACATAGTCTTAAATCTGTCAACAGCAAAAAATCATCCAAATTCTAATCTTACAGTCTTTCATAATTACAATTTTATTTTATATTTTATTTACATATTATATTTCCTGTGAAAAATGTGAGTCAATGTACCAGTGATGTGCTATTAAATGTTTTAAAAACAGCTCTGGGAGAATAGGGTTGGGAGCTTTGATGTGAGTTGTTTGTTAATTTTTGTAAATATTTTTATAAATATTTTCATATCTATACTTTAGCTAGAGTTCTGAATACAAATGCGATGCCAGCGATTAGATGTACTACACGATATTTAGAGTAGGACATGTGGACCTAAGATCAACTTTCTTTGCTGGGAAAGCAAAGTTGTGAGGTCATGAGATGTTCTTGCAAATCATTCCACTGTTCCCTCTCCAGGTTCCTGGGTGCCAGCAGGTGTGACTTTCTAATCCCAGAATACCAGCTGTCTTGGAGTTCTCCAATTAGTAGTGCCCATAGCAAACTTAGAGAAGGCACGAGAAAATTCTGGTGAGTCCATTCTGGGATACTCTGGGAATTTTCCCTGTAGGACCAGTTTAGGGTCCACTATTTCAGTCCTTCCCCACACATTTTGTACACCCTTAATTTTGTATGTTATATCCTTTCTGTTTATCATTTGCCACACAACTGGTCTTTTGCAACTTGAAGTTTTTAAATTTTTTATTTCTAGCCATGTCTTCTCCTCGATTCTCTGAATATACGTTCAAATATTACTTTCATCATGAAACCTTTTTCATCTCTGAAGTCCTATAACTCCTTTTCTGTGAACTATGATGTTATAGGGATGCTAGATGTGTACAAATTGTTCTCACTTTAGGATTTAGAAAAGTACCAAAGGCTGCAGGTCAGGTGAGATGGCCACAAGTAACACATCAGCAAGAAGACAATAAACCCTTGGAAATAATTTACTCTAAGATAAACAAAGATAGGCAAACAAGATAGGTTCATTATCAGCAGGTCCAGAAAATTTTGGTAGTTTTCTTTCCCTACTCCTGAGGATTTATTTATATCTAAATCCCAGAGAGAGGGAGCTACTGGCAAGCAAAAAATATGTGACTGTGTCATTAAAATTCTGAATATTACTAGTGTACACACCATAAAGAGAGAGCAAAAGGATTCTTCATATTTGGGGTTGCATTCCAGGGCTATAGAGTCTGAAGACCACCAGCTCTCCCAGTGCATGAAGGGTCTTCACTCAGCTCACAGGGCAGCTTCAGTTGTAGCATCCCTTTTGCAATGCATTTTCAGTAGGTGATTAAACAGCAAGCTTAGCCGACAAACCTGGTTTGTGGTTATCAGTAGCTTTGCTGCTGGTGAGTTTGGAGGACCAGGATAAAAACATCCTGGGACAGAAAATGAGTCTGGTGTATCTGAGAATGAAACAGGGAGTACACACAAAACTAAAGTTTTGGATAGCAATCGGTACCAGGCAGGTCAGCTACCAACATTTTTGAGCATGCATAACCAAATTGTTTCAGAGGAAAAAGAAACAATAGCATGTGGCTACTCTAGTGCAAACACCTTACTCTGCACACCTGTGAGCACGATCTATGGACTCCTAGAAATAGCTGAGAAATAGTTTTAGTGACAGGGAATACAGAAAATATAATTTTACATTTCCTTGCGGGTATTCAATGATATATATTTATGCTCTTTTCTTTACCTGATCTGGACTATAAACTCCTTAAATCTCATTTATGAATCCCACACAATACCTAGCAAGTTGCCTCATATATGAGTGAACAAGATATGTGATGAACAAATGAATACCTTTTGCTTTCACACATTTTTCTTCACTACAAAGCACACATGCATACATACACAACCCCTGCTAGCACCATAAATCTTATTAATTTAAATTTCACTAATGTAGTGTTTGCAATAATAGGCTTCCATAAAATATTGTCCTAAAAAAAAACCAAAGCATTTTCAAATTTATTTTTTTTATTGATAAGTCACAATGCTTTTCTTAGGTAGTAAAAGTAGTCATATTAGTTTTATTTTACAAATAGAAATTTGATACTAATGATTTAAATTAATTTTTCAAGTGATACAGCTATTTCACTCCTGAAATAAAAGTAGAGAAAAAATTAAACTATTCAACAGTAAGTTTTATGCTAATTTCTCTAAAATATGCTGTATTCTTGAATGTCCACAATAGCTCATTATTATGTTTTATTTTAAAAAACACTGTTAAATATGCACATTTTGAATATATGTTATATATATTATATATGTGTGTGTGTGTGTGTGTGTGTGTGTGTGTGTGTGTGTGTATGTGTGTCTTTTTTCCTTTGATAGAGGTCATCAGAGTTGAGTTGCCTTTTGGAAAACCAAAGAAATGAATAAACACGCAGGCAATTACAATAGGTATTTTTAAATATTAGCTCAGCTGATTTCAAAAGAAACCAATTGATGCTATATTATACCTTTATTCTCCCTAGCGAGAGCACTGTTAATAAAAAAATAATAAAGCATCTATTATAAAGACCACCAAATGTCTTACAACTACAATTTCTAAAGGAAAACATGAAAAAAACATAGCCTAAGGCAATACCATTATATGAACAAATACCTTAAGCCACAATGAAAACCCTATACTTGACCTAATCTGCATGCTTTTTATATTTGCCAGTAACAGTAGCCATTTAATACTATGGGAAAATAGTATTACACCCGTACACACATTTCTCCTTAAAATTATATTCTAAGGAGTTCTTTAAAATAATATTCTCCAAAGAGGGAGTTTTGATGAGGGTTGAATCAGAATGACAGGAAAATCTGCTAATCTCCTATCAGGCAGAGAGTTGAATAACAGTGTTATTAGAGATTTTGATGATTTTGGAGACAAATTTAATAATGATATAAATCAAATGTTAAAATAATCCTCTAAGGAAACTTACTTCATTTGGGAGAAAAATAAAGTTTCACCAGTAACCATAGTGAGTTGATATTATTGCAGTTGTTTTTATAAGTTGTTGCCATGACTTTTTTGACTTTTGGGCTAGATTTCACTCAAATACAACAGATGGCAATGATTACACTTCTGTAATTTTTTTTTCCCTTGAATAACTAAACAGAGCACAATAAAATAAACAGGCTTATACCCTGGAGAGTTTTGTCTTGTTTCACATTTTATTAAAACTAAAAGTGAACAAAGCAACCAAAACCAAATAATAAAGTAGGACCTTCACGTATCTTAAACTTCACTTGAATTTTTAAAATATGAAATATTCCATCTTTTTTTACTTCTTTCATGGTTTCAACAGGACTAAAACAAAATAGAACAGAGATATTATAAGAAATAAGCTCCAACAGTGACGTCTCAAATCAAAAGCAAATGTTTAAAGTTTAAAAAGTTTCTCCACATAATACCTCTCACTTGCTTCAAAATTTAAGTCATCAATTTAGATAGAATAAAAAACTTATCACATAACTTTTATTTCAAACATTCTTTCATTTCAAACATTCTTAAATATATTTCTCTCTACATAGAATATTTCGGTAATTTTCAAAATCCAAACGAGCAGGTATAAAGAAAGTCAAATTTTGATTACTGGTCACAAAGTATATTTTAAACAAATTAATTAAATAAGGATTATTTAATAAAAGTAAAATACTAAGTCGAAATATATTCTAACAGAGTACTCAATTAGAAGTTAGATACTAGAGTTCCATTTCCAGACGTTTAAAATAATGTGTGTCCTTGGGCAAATCATTGAACTTTTATTCTATATTTTTTCCATTCTGGTAAATGAAGACAATACATTTTCTGACAAGACAGAATTTTTAAATCATGCTCAAATACTGACATAACTAGATAGGGACTTAGTGCATCATAACAATAGCAATGTTAAAACTTTTAGTCATTGTGATTTCACTGGCATAGGTAAGATTTTTTTCTTAAATAGTGAGTGGAATGGTTTCTAAAATGCCAAGTGGCCTTTATAATGATCTCATCGTGATTTCATTCTTTGGTTAACAGCTTGAGAATTCGATGCAATAAAGCATTCTGATTGAGCAATACCTAAAGTATTTGCCTATAAAATTTTTACTTTTGAAACAAATCCTGCAAAAATGTAGCAAAATGACTAAAGATGATCAGCAAAACAAATCTCAGTAAAGGTTAAAAATCTAATCCTAATAATAGTTATCCACACTAAAATATCAATTAATTACATGATATTAATCAATCCAAACACTAAAAGCCTGACGTTTCCCATTCATAATATGTTTCCTAATTATAAAATTAATACTTGATTATTATTTTTAAATTGGAAAAACAGGAAGAGCTAAACAGAGAAAATAATAAGCATGCATAATGCTGAGAAATAAACTTATATTTTTATTATATCTTTTCAAGTTTTTTTGTTGTATGCATGTCCAGAAAGTCCTCTATTTACAGGTGTTTGCTTTCGTGGAAATGTATTTAAAAGTTAGAGGCCTCGAATAATTGAATTTTTAAGTAGTACATGTAAGTAGATCAAGTTTTATTCCCAAAGAATTAAATTAACACACACAAACACACACATGCACACAGCACACATAATACAAAGCCTACTTAATAAAGTTCAAATGGGCCCAGGTTTATCTGGCAGGCAAACAAGAACGTCCCAGGTAGTCATAAAACCTCCACCAAGAAGGCCATTCTGGGACCCTGTGCTCTCTTGACCAGAGCTGGCCTCATGCCTCCTTCGGCCTTTCTGCAGGGGACACAGAGTCAGAGGCTCCTCAGCCCCTCCCTGCCCAGGTAACCTGAATGCATTGATAGGGAAAACAGATAAAGGAGTTGTTCCTCCTTGGAACGAACACACAACAGTCATGTACTTCATGGAGATTCCTCAGCAAACCAGACAGGAATCGGAAGTATAGGGCAGGATGGTAAATTGGGCTTTGTCTCTGAAACATACAGAAGTCTAACAGTAGCACAGAGCAGCTGAAACATTGACAAGGCGGTGACAACCTGTTCTTTCCTGGTGCTCTGCCATGTGATGCCTCAAAAGCATTCTGCAAAAGATGTACATCTATAAACGTATCATACTCACTTAATGAAGGGGATATGGTACAAAAAATGCATCCTTGGGTTATCTTGTGTGTAGCCTCCTATACACCTAGGCTATATGGTATAGCCCATTACTCTAAGGGTACAAACCTGTACAGCATGCTACTTTAATGAATACTCTAGGCAGTTGTAACACAATTGTAAGTATCTGTGCATCTAAACATTTAAACATAGGAAAGGTATAGTGAAAAAAAAGATTTTATGGTCTTATGGGATTACCAGCTTACATGTGGTTCACTGTTGACCAAAATGTTGTTATGTGGGCCATGACTGTATATAAATGCATATATTTAATTGCAACATTTGACTATATAAGCTTTAAAAAAAATATATTTGTTGCCTCATGTTGTATGTTGCATTGTTTTAAGTTACCTCCACATATATTAAGAATTTATCCTGAATCATGACATCCAAAGGTAATTTTATTTCTAAAAGTGATTTTAAAAGCACACGTTAAAAAGAAATAAGGAAGCCGGGTTCGGTGGCTCAGCCTGTAATCCCCCGCCTTTGGGAGGCTGAGGTGAGTGGATTGCCTGAGCCCGCGGGTTCGAGACCCGCCTGGGCAGCAAGACCTCATCTCTACAATAAATCAAAAAATCAGCCGGGCGTGGTAGCGCATGCCTGTAATTCCGGCTACTCGGAAGGCTGAGGCAGAAGGATCGCCGGAGCCCAGCAGGTCAAGGCTGGTGTGGCCGGGAGTGGCCACTGCACTCCAGTCTGGGCGACAGAGTGAGACTCCAACTCAAAAAATAAAAAAAATTTTAAAAATTTAAAAATTTTAAAAAAGAAATAAGGAGTTACGGGAGAAGAATTAAAGTACCCACTCACATATTCTTGATATCAAATCCTAGTGCTTAGTGGGATGGGATGGTTCTAAAATTATTTTCAGAAGGATTGCACAGGAAAATTTGACAAGATGTGGAATAGGAAATCCAGGTTGGGCTCAGGATTTTACTAGTTCTTAATGGATATGAAATATTGGAAATGACACTTAAGTTCTCCTTCCCTCAGTTTGCTTAAGATTTTTGATGAATTAAATCAGTGTTTAATCCATTCCTTTCTAAGCATTTGTAAAATATATGTGGGAGTCGAAGTTGTAGATGAAGATAAAAATAGGCCAGGGGAAAAAATGAAAAAAAGAACAAGGCAGAGAGATAGAGGTGGGAAAGAACATAAATGATCTCAGGGAAAAAGTAGCCAGGGGGTTGGGTTGGGGAGAGCAACATAGCAACATTGAAGTGGAGGGAATGGGTTTAGGAAAGAGAAAGGGAGTCGAGTGTCAGATGTTTCAGAGAGGTCAAGATTTAGAAGAACACCAAAAATTGTCCTGTTGTCATTTTAGTGAAGTTAAGACAGAAGAAGCTGGATGTGACAATCATAATCTTTTCACAATCTTGATGGTGAAGGGAAAAAGAGAGATGACATTTCTTAGCCAACTGACCTCCATAATTCTCCTCTGAAAGATTTGAGCAAGATCATGGGATTCTCATTTAATTAATTATGACTTCCTCCTTTATTCAAGAATTTCTCAACAGAATTTATAGAAGCAGCTCCTACTTGGATGAGACTCCATTGTTAAGAGTTGTGTCAATCACACCCAGAGACCTAAATACACAAAGGAGAATAGTAGACTTCTCAGAAGTATGTGACTTACTCATCTAAGTAGCTCCAGAAACTAATATAGTGTCAGACTTTTTTTTTTTTTGAGTGCTCAATAAATGCTTAGAGCCCAACATGATCATAGATCCTTGTGTCACGAACTGTGTTAAAAACTCAAGGATGGAATTGGGCTTTACACAGTGGGGAGTTGTTTTGTTTTTATTTTAGGCAGATGGAAATTTAACTTGCTTATATATGGAGGGAAAAAAAAGTGAAAAAGAGGAATGTCCAGAAGAAATAAGGGGATTTCCAAGAGGTTAAAGATCACTAAAGAGGTGGCAAGGAATGAAATCTAGGACACAATTGGGAGGAAGATTTTCTCCACTCGAGGGGTGAATAAAGATAGGGGCTTGTGTAGACAGATCAATGCCTATGTGACTGTGAGTAAGAAGGGCAGAGGAGTGAGACAGGAAAGAGAAAGAGTTCAGTCCCTGAAGTAAGAAGTCAGATTATCTGCTGAGTGTAAGGACACAGAATGGCACTCACACAGAATTGCAATCAGTTGAGCAGTGATGGTTTAGAATAGCTATTGGGATCTGTGTGTGATAAGCATACAAGATGCTTTCTACATTATGAAGACTTATACAGACTTAGGCTCCTATTACTATGTATGCAAATGTGGTCAGATGATGGAATTTAAAATACAATTGTAATGAGAAACCAAGTTTATCAATTTAGATATATAAAACCTCTACATCCTACAAGAAGGGAACAAACTACAAATAACAAATTTGTTAAAAAAATAAAATTTAAATTAAAAAAAAAATAGTGAGCATTTTCAAATTGCTAAAGGAAAAAAGGAAACAAAAATTGACAGAATATCTTCAACTTCACCAGTATTCAAATAATGTAAGTTAACAATGTTACCATTTTTGCCACTCACATCAAGTTGTGTTCTTCTATAAAAATTGTCACACAGCTGATATCTGTCCATCTAATAAAGGAAGGATTAAAAATAAAAATGCCCTGAAGAAAAAAATAATGTAAGTCATTGAAAATTCCAACACCCAGAGATATTAACTGTTTAAGTTTTCCAGTATCTTCATTCTGATATTTCCCTTGCATGTATTTTATAAATGTGCACACAGCTTTAGAAATGTATATATTACATATATAGTTCTAAAACTTACTTTTTTTACTTAATATACAATGAATTATCTTTTCACATGAATAAATAAATATCCATGCGATTATTGTTAATAGCTATTTATTATCCCAAGGTATAAAAATAA
This sequence comes from Carlito syrichta, assembly GCF_000164805.1. NCBI lineage: Eukaryota > Metazoa > Chordata > Mammalia > Primates > Tarsiidae > Carlito > Carlito syrichta. The sequence continues at coordinate 573,007 of NW_007258844.1, forward strand.
CAAAACTTATTTAACAAACCCTTTTTTATGTTTTAATTGTTTACACTTTGTTCTTATTACTAAGAATCCTCCAAGGAACAGTCTTCTACATGTTTCTACAGTTTTCTTTCATCTTTGTGCATCTGTATAGTTAATTTCCTAAGGGAAAATTCTTTAAAGTGAAATTTCTGAGTCAAAGACTTCACCCATTAAACCTTTTGAAACAATTATCCTCCAAAAGTGTCGTGCCAATTTTTGCTCCTAAGAGCAGTGTCTGGAGTTATTTCCTTACTCCCAGGCCAATACTCAGTTTCGTCCTTTAATCTTTGCCAGACTAATAAACAAAAGATGCTGCTGCTTAATTTGCATAAGAGCAAGTGAGATTGCAATTTTTAAAAAACTTTGTTTAGTGATTATTTGAATTTATTCTTTTTAAGATTAATATTCTCTGTTTACTCCTGTCTATTAAAATCTTTTGTCTACATATGATAAATATTTTAATAGTGATAATACTCAATTTTCCTATTGGTAAAATTGTAAGTGGATACAGCTGTTTTGAAAACACATTTGGTAACACAATAAACATAAACCAGTGAAGTAACTTTGAAATATGACAATATTAAGGGATATTTCTGTAAAAGCTCATTTCATTTTTTCATTTTTTATTTTAAAGATGTGGGGTACAATTCAGGGTTAAGTATACAAATGTTCATTATGCAGGTACCCTTGTTAATAAGATGGACCTCCCTCTTCCCCAGCAGAATCCCGCTATTGTCAATCCTCCCCACCCCTGGACATTTCCACTACTGACAATCCTTTTCCTTTTCTTATGGTATTAGGATAATTGTTCAAGTTCCACTTATGGGTGAGGACATGTGATACTCAGTTCTTTGTTTCTGTGATAGTTCACTCAGTATTATAGACTCTAAGTCCATCAAAGTTGCTGTGAAGTTCGTAACTTTGTCCTTCTTTATGGCTGTGTAATAGTCTACTGTGCATATGTGCCACATTTTTTTTATCCAGTCCTCTTTCAATGGGCAGCATGGTTAGTTCCATGTTTTTGCTATTGTGAATAATGCTGCAATAAACATGCATGTTCAGGTATCTTTTTCATAGAGTGACTTGAGTTCCTCCGGGTATATACCCAGTAGGGGAATTGCGGGGTCATATGAAAGGTTGATTTTTAGATCTTTTAGGACTCACCAAACTGTTTTCCACAGAGGTTGTACTAGTTTACACCTCCACCTCCCACCAACAGTGTAGAAGTGTCCTTTTTCCCCCTCATCATCTCCAGCATCTGTTGTTTTTGGAATTATTGATGATGGCCATCTACAAAAAAATTATTTATGTTAGAAAACTGTACATTGCTAGTACCATTTATGGCACATAGTAAACACTCAATAAGCATTTGTTGAATTAATGAATGAATATGCTTAATCTTATTATTTAATTGTTCTCATTAAACAATCAATACTAAACATAAAGTATAAGGAACATTTCATATTATCTTATTTTGCAACAGTTCTTTCCCCCATTAGAAAAAGCAAAAACAGAGTTTATTAAAAATAATGTTTTATTGTGATTTTAGTTTTATTTTCTCTGATTACAATCATTTTTATGTGTTCTTGGTCATACATGTTTTGTATTTAATGAAGTACCTATCTGTCTTTCTTTGGCCCATTTATCTATTCATTTGTCTTTTTCTTATTAATTTGTAACTTGTTTGATATATTCCAGATACAGAAATCCTTGTTTGTTCTCAGGCCCAAAAGATGTTTTCCTATACTTTATTCTAAAACTTTTAAAATTTTTATGTCACATTTAAGTATTTAAACAATCTGGACTTAATTACTTTGTATGCTGTAGGCAGGCATCTAAATTTATTTGTTTTTCCATATGTATACCAGTTATTTCAGAACTCCTTCCTCCCCTACTGTTTTGAAATGCCACATTTGTAAATATATCAAAGTTTCATTTGTGCTTTAAAAGAAGTCTGCATGCTGTTTCTTTTGTCATTATCACTCAGTTTAAAATATTATATATTTCCATTAGGATTTTTTAATTTTATTTTATTTTACTTTATTTTATTTTATTTTATTTTTATTTTATGAGCCAGGGTCTCACTATATTCCCCAGGGCTGGTCTTGACCTCCTGGCTTCAAGTGATCCTCCTGTCTCAGGCTCCCAAAGCACCTGCATTACAGGCATAAGCCACCGCTTCCAGCAAGGACTCCTTTAACCCACGAACTAGTACAATGTGTCTTAGTTTCCAAACTCACGCATTTTGAATTTTGTCTTTTTCTTACTGGTTTTAAGCTAAGTTGCATCGTGAACAGAGAGCATGCTACATATGACTCAATTCCTCCCACATTACACTGATCAGAACTACTTACATGGTTTTATCAAGATGCAGGAGATCTAGGAAAATCTTCTTCCTGTATACCCATGGAGAAATTTGAACAGATTGATGGACATATGGCATTATCTTGCCACACACTATGTCACTGTGCCTAGAACAACTCCTCAACACCTTCAACTCTTTGCTTAAATTATTACCCTTTCAATTATATTCACCTACTAATCCTATTCAAAATGTTTTTCCTTTTTACCTATGTGCACTTACTTTTTGCCCAGATCTACTTTTTCCCATTTCTATAGACTTTTTCACCTTTTAAATTTTATGCATTATATAATTGCTCCTATCTTTTGTCTCTCTCTTCCCATAAGTCCATAAACTTTCTAAGGGCAGGCATCTCTACCCATTTTGCTCACTGATATATTCCAAGGCACTAGAAGGTAAGTGCTCAGTAAATGTTTGTTGAATAGATGAATCTATTTTCTAGCTCATCAATTCTTTTCTTAGCTCTATCTCACATGCTATTCACCCATCTATTATATTTTTCAGCTTCAAAATTGTGTTTTTCTTTGATTATTTTTGAATTGTTTCAGTTATTTTAGCATCTTTTTTTCTCTGCATAATTTTCTGTTGTATCATTTAGTTCTTCAAATATTATCTAAATAGTCATTTTAAATTATTAGGCCCTCAAATATCTTAATCCTTGTTTTTGCTTACTCTCAGTCATGATCACGTGTTTTATCTTATGTCTGCTGATTAATGAATGTGAGCTTCTCTTGAGTAGAGGAGCTACAAAGTCATATTGCAGAAAGCCTGAATTCAGGGAAGAGAGAAGTATAAATCCCATTCTGCAATGAACCACAAAAATAATGCTGCTACTTCATGTTAGGAATTTTCTCCGGCTTAATAACCCTGACTATTAGAGAAGATGCTCATTATCCTACCTCTGTTTCTATTGGAGAGCCAACCTCATACCCAAGTTGTGGCCCAGGGTCCTCATGAGTTTTAATACTCCCTCCATGTATTCTTCAAGATGCTGTCTTTCCTCCATGTTCAAATTCCTTATAATATCCAGGTATGGTTCCTTATGGGGAAAGCAAAGTCAATATGTCAAACTAGAATCATTGTATTTTTTTTTTTTTAGTCTGTTTATAAGCCATATAAATTCAGGGTTATTTTCTCCAAATTTTCTCCCTCTCCATTGAATTTGGGACAATTGATCTAGCACAACATACCTAATCATATCAGTAAGGATTTAAAAGTAGAGCTTTCCAAGTATCAGGAGATTTTGAGTTTGAGAAAGCAAATTATTGGCAGGGCATGGTGGCTCACATCTGTGATCCTTGCACTTTGGAAGGCCAAGGTGGGAGAATCGCTTAGGGCCAGGAGTTCAAGACCAGCTTGGACAACATAAAACGATCCCTTCTCTAGAAAAAATAATAATAAATTAAATTAAATTTAAAAAATAAAAACTAAGCTGGATATGATGACACATGCCTGTAGTCCCAGCTACAAGGGAAGCTGAGGCAGGAGGATCGCTTGAGCTCAGGAGTTAGAGGCTGCAGTGAACTAGAATCGCACCACCGCACTACTGCCTGGGTGGCAGAACAAGACCCTGTCTCTAAAAAATAAATAAATAAAATTATTTTAATAAAGAAAGCAAATATTATTCAACCCACCATGACTCAAAGACATGTAAGGATTGTCTTTCCTATATATACTCTAGTTTGTAGCTGCTAAAGACTGGTTGCTTTTCTGTTGTGCCTCCAGTGACATTCTGCCTTTTCCAATGATCCCACTGCTATAAAAACTCACTGACCTGGAGACACCAAAATAAAACCAAATAAAACTAAGTGCTACCTAGGGTTTAAAGCCTCTTGCTCATGCCTTAGCAGTAATAAATTCTCTATAAACCACTAATATAAAAAATCTTGCTTACCCATTGAAGGCCAAGACTCCAAATATTGGCTGTAAAACAAAGTTTTATCACTCCACATGTGATTTGTAACCCCTTAATGTATAGATGGAGGGAGACACAGAAGGAAAGTGTCCTCTTGCAGAGACACTTGGTCGCAAGAGGGAGGCAAGAGAAGCAGAATTGAGCAAGCCCAGTTTATTCCTACTTGAATTTACCAGTCAATTAATTTAACCTCACCTGAAGATAATGAGGAAAAAGAAAGGGAAGGGAAGGTAGGGAAGAAGAGATAACTTGGTATATTTTGTAATTCATATTATTACCCAACCCAGTTTCAGCGGAATATCATTTCATTCAGAGAAATGGAAATTAAGTCAATTGAAAATTTGTACAATAAAGAGATTTTTTTAAATAGTCTCTGATTTATGGAAAGAAGACTTTCTTTTGCCTCAGCTAAATAAATATAAATAGGAAATTAGGTTAAGTTGTATGACCCGCACGATATTTTATCCAAGATAATTAAATTCCAGTGTACTAGACCACTGTGACTTATAGGATATGAGAAGGGTATAGTAGTAACTTCTTTTTGTTTCTATGTAGACAGCTAGATTATATTTTCTAATTTCTCTTGCAGTTGTGTGTGCCATGTGACTGAGTTCTAGAATGTGAGTGGGAGTGATTTACATTGCTCTCAGTTCTGGTCCACAAAACTTCCCATATATACCCTCCCTCCTCCTGGTACTCTTTTCTCCTGTTGCTTGAATGATGTCAGGATCTTTTTGGAAGTCATGTGTTGAAACTGACAGAAAATAAGATGGAAGGAGTCTGGATACTTGGAGAAGCCACTACTTCATAAGAAACCGTTATACCGTTAGGTGGCCAAGAAATAAATGACTTTTAATGTTTAAGCCACTAAGATTTGCCAGTTCATCTATTAAACAAGATAATGTTTCTTTAGATAGCAGATAACCTGGTACAAGAAGTGGAATGCTTCCATAACAAAACACTAAAACATATGCCACTTCCTTGGAAGTAAGATGGCAGTGAAGAAAATGGTATTGTACTTGGTAAAATTGGAGACCAAAGGAAAGCAGTGGCAAAACATTTGGTCAAACGGTTACCTGCTGTATCCCAGAAGTCAAGCCATGTCCTTAATGGGCTTATAGCTATAAGAGAAGTAGTTGGAAAGTGTCAGAAGAATAATGTGTTTTGGCTTTTACTTTCTGCATTTAGTGAGACAGAAATAAGAACTAGGTGTGCACAGGCAAGAATTAACTTGTTTTTAAACACAAAAGGCAATAAAGAAAGTACAGAAATTGGGCCTGTAAGAACTGGAAAACTAATCATTTCTGGACCTCAAATGGTAAAAGATAAGACTGAAAAAGGCTTTGAGAAACCAGTCTTCATGATTTAAGACTGGACTCTGGGAAAAACCACTTTATAATGTGACCTTCCCACTCAAGTGCAATGTTTCAGACATTCTCAAGCATGTACCCATTAAGTTGAGAGGTAGAGAGGTTAAGAAAACAAATAAATAAATAGGTGTGGGAATTATATGTAGAAAATTCTGGATGTGGTGATTGGCAAATAAAAATAGCCAAACAGTTCAGAAGGCTTCTAAGATTTTGAGAGAAATGTATTACCTAAACAACCAAGAGTTCCAATGGAAAAAATAATAATAACTTGACTGATTGAGACGTAAAAGTTTCTGTGGGCCCCTAAACTTTAACAAGCCAGAGGCAGGCTTTGAAGGCTATATAGCCACTAACAGCCATTTAAGACAAGACCAAGGAGAATAATGGATTAGAAAAAGTCTCTCAGAAGGCAAATAAAAAAGCCACAAAAAACACTGAATTCGAGCTTCCTTTCTAGAGAACAGAATAGAAGCCTAACAAAGAACTTTCCCCACCTCCCCATGTAGCAGACCTTTCCGGGGCTTGTGGCATAGGATTCCCAGCATTGCCATGGACCGGTGACTTCTGAGGGTCTTTCTTCCTTCCCTTTTCCCACCAAGAGATTCACTAAGTTTATCCTTTTCCTTATCACTATCTGGAAATTAGATATGGGTGAAGGTGCTGGGAAGGAAGGATGATTTGTTACTTTAGTCTGTAGATTAAAGGACCATCAGAGGGTTATTTGAGCTTGATGGAAAAGTACTACAGAACCCTGAGGTCCTGGACTTTGAACTCAATGTAGTGACTGGATTTCTAGTTGTCCCCTTTGAGGATAGAGCTAGTGTAGTCCGCTGTGTGCAGAGGTGAAAGCCTTCTCATCTTTAGCATCCAGGACAGACAATGACAGATACGGTGTGTTCATGCCTATGCATATAATATTGCTCTACATTTCCCAGCCTCTCTTCAAAGATAAACTTTCTTTAAAAGGTTAAATCGCCTCTTGAGAGGGAAAGTAGTTTCATGCACATGTGATGGAACTGATGTATGCTGCTTCTAGGGCTGACTCCAAAGATGCCTCTTGCACACACTCTGTTTTGTCTACATGACTGGGACCAAATGATTCTGAAATGTGTAGTCATTTAGATAGAAATAGCTAGTTGTAAGTGTGTTGAAGAAAGCCACTCAGCCTGTTTCAGAGTGCAATGAAAAGTAAATCACTAAGTTTGTTACAGTGACTGATGCTACTGATCCTGAATAAAACAAAGCTGATTATTCATCTACTCCCATACTGAGCCATACCCCCCTGGAAAAGAACCACCGAAGTAGGATGTACCATAGATATTAAACTCTTAGAAGAATGGTTCTGGGGGACAAAATGGAATGCAGTAAAAGCAATAATGGACTCCGAACACCTTCCCATAGGACCAGGGACCTGTTGAAAGCAAATGATTCATCAGCACGCAGGAAATGTAGTATTTACAACAGATGGCCCAGAGGGAAGAGGGAATATGAGTTTCTTTATTCAGACATGGAGTTTTCAAAAAAAGTAAGATCCTGCTAGGCACAATGGCTCACACCTGTAGTTCCAGCACTTTGGGAGGCTGAGGCAGGAGGATTGCTGGAGCCCAGGAGTTCAAAACCAGCCTGTGCACCATAGGAAGACTCATTGCTACAATTTTTTTTTTTAATTAGCCAGGTATGGTGGCACGCACCTATAGTCCCAGCTACTCAGGAGGCTGAGGCAGAAGGATTATTTGAGCCCACAAGGTAGAGGTGGCAGTGAGCTGTGATGGTGCCACCGAACTCCAGCCTGGGTGACAGAGTGAGACCCTGACTCAACAACAACAACAACAACAAGTAATAATAATACATAAGTTAGATACACCTTTGGGATAGAAAGGCAGGTCTATGAATGTATGGATGATGTATTGACATTGGTTGGGACAGGTGACCACTTCAAGATCCACCTGGGTAGGTGCTGGAGATAAGGCAGCAAAGGTAGATGTTGCTAAATTCTGGGCACTGAAGGATTTACAGGCATGTATGAGGGGAGCCCTGGGAAAAATTTGGACCATAATTTGACCATGCTATGGTGGGAGTGGAAATTTCCAGAGACATAAAAATAAAGAAGAGTTGTGGAAATTTTGAAAGTCTCTTGAGGATGGTTTATGATTTAAAGCTACAAGTTAATCAGTTTGGACTCATGGCAGTATGCACGCCTTATGATAAGTCTTTCACTGTGTAGCATGCCAAATTTACTAATACAGCAAGAGTTGAAATTTGCACACTATAACTCAGATATACCAAAAAATGCACATTTAAAATCCAAAAATGATGTCATCCTGTTTCAAGTTTCCATTTCTACTCAGTAGATAAAACACTTTCAAATACTCTCAAGAGAGCTTGGTCCTTTTCGGTTTAACAGCCTATGTTGTAACTCATATATTTTACTACATAAAAGTATTGAATTTTTAATTACTCCCTTCTTCATTCTTCCTGCCTTCCTCTTAAGGGAATTCATGGTCTCAGGAGGTTAAACTACATTTTCCTGTAATCCAGCTTCATTCAATTAGTCATTGAGAATTATCTGCCCATATATGCTGAGATATGCCTGGTTCTACCTGGCTCATTTGGCGTTTGTGCTAGCATTAGCTGCTCAAGTCCACTGTCCTTTCATGGCATCAGGACACTCTCCTCTGCTACCTCCTCATCCTACTGGGTTCTTTTAAGCACCTCTTGTCAAGCAACAGTACACAGGGAAATTCTGGATTGTCTAGACACCATTTCCAGGCTAAGAAGATATGTAAATATCTACTGCAGCGATGTTGTCTTAACCTAGTCCTTTCCACTTCTCCAATCATATGGACCTGTACATTTCATTATAGTATCTCAAATTCTATTGAAGACATGTGTCTGTGGGCCTTTTTGCATGCTGGTCCGTCTGCCTGAAGTGCCATTTCTGCTCAAACGTTAGCCTATCAGAGAAGCACTTCGTGGCCACACTTTATAAAATATAACATCTCTTCACCCTGCACCTTCTGTCTCCTTTATTTTTCTTCAAAGTACCTACCATTACCTGACATAATAAATATGTATGTAACCACATGCTCTTTTACCTTATATGATGTATACCCCATGAAGACAGAAATATGATGTCTTGTTCCTCTGAATTTTTAGTACCTAAAAATTATAGGCACACAAGAAATACTAGTTAAATACATGAACTAGACTATGTCTTCCACATATGCTACATTTTACATACTCATGTGCTCAAAGACTTGAAGAGCATTGACATATATGGAAACAGTGTAATGTGGTGAGGTTGTAAGTAGGGTTTCTTCCTTCATTTTTTAAACTATGTTTAAAATTATTAATAATAATAAGCATAAGCTTATCTGGGACTAACAGTACTTTCCTGGTCTTCAAAGGCATTTTTGTGAGGATCAAATAAGATAATAAACATGAAATTGTTCTAAAAATTGTAAATATTTTGAGTAATGGGAGATATTGCATAAATGTAAGGTTATTTTGGCTAAGAACATATGGTATGAGTAAATTATTAAGATAACTAACAGCAAATAAGTAATATAGAATAAAACAGATATGGGGGTCTCTGGGTAGTCTATTTTTTATCTATTTATTGGATTATTTATCATTTCACTTGACTTATTGAGATATAACCTTCACTAACACCTTCTTTGAGTTTCTTCTGCTTCTTAATATGTCAGATGGATTTTTAAATTACTTCTTGGATTATATATTGTCCAAACTACTTTTACAAATTATTTCTCATTTATAAGACAAGCCAGAAACATGTTCTTCCAAATATTATGAGCTCTAAATTTAATTAAATCATATTGGAGACTCTAGGAAATCTCTCTAGATCACATATGTAAGAGAAGTAAAACCTACCTTTATAGTTGATGGCAAAGTAATTAATACTCAAAATATTAGCAACGATATTGACCTACAGAGCATTGAAAAAGTAATAAACTAAATCATCAGATATCACCCTACATTAGAGTGACAGAACACCTTACTTTACTTCATATGTGACTCCCCAGTGAGAAAGTTACCCCTAAAGCTTGGATAACTTTTCTAAAATTGTCTGCAGCTCCATGTCATCTTAACACTTACTTTACATTAGATAAATATTTTTCTTCTCCAGTTTTTCTATCTTTTGAACACACTGGCCTCTTCTGAGAATACTTTACTAACAGCTGAAAAGTTCATTATAGTATCATTTATCGCTTTGAATTCAAGCCCATAAAGCCAAGAAACTTAAAAGTAGACTATATTCCTTGGAAATAACAAAGCTTACCCCTACAAAAGGGTGAATAAGTAGCACAAACTCATAGTCAAATAATGTATGCCATGGATCTAAAAAAAAAAAAAACAGTGAATATTTTGTTTTAGCATTATTTTTATAACAAATACTTGGTATTCAAGTTAATGGACTCAGCAAGGTGCCAATTACTGTGATAAAATGCACCTGGCAAAAAAAAGCGTATTTCACATCACCTCTCTAGACCCACCTTTCTCCAAGGCAGACAACACTTGAGTTCATGTATTCTAATCTAACATTATTTTCTGAATAATTAATTTACCCTTTTACCTATTTTTCTTTCTTTATGAAGTTGATAGATGCCAATTGTTTACAATGCAAACAACAGAAAAAGTATCTAGAAGAAAGCATTTACCCATCATTTGGTGCATGTTCTTTCACAATCCTATGTGCACAAATAGTTATAAATATGCATCATTTTACATAAATAATTTCTACATGCTATTTCTATTCTGGTTGTATTAAATACGCTATGTATGTACTTCCAGGTCAGTGAATATAGATATGCATCATACTTTCTCATGGCTAGATAATACAAAATTATATAATTGCAGGGGCAGAAAATTAAAATGCCTACAATACTTAAATGGCAAGTACCTCGTTATTACCTTTATTTTTAGGAATTCTCTTGAGTCTTACTATAGTTTTTCTTCCAGATAAACTATAGAAACATTTTATCATGGGACCATTAGTATTTTTACTGAATTACATTGAATTATAGAATAAGATAGGAGTGCTAACATCATTGAGGTTTCCTATCCAAGCACAAGCCTCTCATTTATTAAATCAGCATTTACATATCTAGTGGAAATTAATTTTATTTCAAATTAATGAATAAATTCCTAAGGGTTTTTAAATTTTATAGTTTTGTTTTTGTTGTTTGTTTTATAATGTGGTTGCTGTTATAAAAAGTAATGCTTTTCTTATCCTATTTCTCATGATAATACAGATGGCATAGATATAGATAAGGATATAGATGTTATGTATGAGCTAGACTGTATGCATTTGTCTCCAACTAGCCATCTTACAGAACTCTTTTGTTCCAGCAGTAGAACATTGTATTGAAGACCTCGTTCTAAGTCAGACAGGCAACGATGGGTTTGAAATTGGCTCTGACACAAAACACACATGTCCTCTAAAGCCTCAAGTATATCATTAAGTTTCCATTTCTTTGTCTATAAAATTATAATTTTTCATGGTATCTACTCCTTAAGGATATTAGGAGGATTATATCTGATAAAATATGCTGTGTGATTTTCACAGTGATTTTAAGTGCTTAACACATGTTAATAAGTAGCAATGTTTCTGATAGCTCGTCAGTGATTCTCATGGGATATATTCGCGGAGTGAAAACTTGCATATTGTTTTCCAATTTATAGTCTACTTTTTTTTTTTTGCTTAATTGCATTGGAGCAATGCTAAATGACAGCAGTGGTAATGAGCTTTTTAGTCTTGTTCCTGACTTTATTGGAACAGCTTCAAGTTTTTCACCATCAAACATAATTTTCCTTATTGTTTTAAGATTTATATTTTTTAAATCATATAAATGTCTACACATATACTTTTTGTATCAAAAAGCTTTTTTCCTTCATCAGGAATGTATATTTTATTTATAATCCTTTAGTATCTATTAATTGATCTTTTTTCTCCTCCAGATCAATATATTGCTTAATTGTGTAGTATTTTGAAATAAATACTGATGATTGCAATTATTCTCTGTTTTATTCTGTGCTGTGTAACAAATTTTGGATTTATAAAATATATATACATATATTTGGCAATTTTTTTCCTTTTCATTCTCTGGGACAGTTGAATTAACATATTATATATTTGTGCTTACTATTTATTTTATATATATATAACATATATTTTGTGTTTAACGGTTTTCCTATTAAAACCACTCAGATCTGGTTCTATTTTCTGTCATGATACTTTAACAACTTTTCTAGTTTCTTTCATGATTGTTTATTTAGATTTTGTTTCCCCTCTGGTAAGCATAGGTTTACCTATATTTTTCTAGAAGAGCATTTATCTTATCTAAATTTTCAAACTTATCAGCATGAAATTTTACTTACTCTTCTTTAGTTATTGTCTGGATTTCCTCTTTGTGAATACTTCTTTCCCATTCCTAATTTGCCTTACTAGTGTTTTTCGTCCCGTACCCTGTCTTTCTTTACACACAGAGCACTGAGCCACCTCATGAACAAAGACTTCAACAAAGGCAACTTTTCAAGTGCCAGCCCTCTCAAAAAAGCCAACAAACAAAATACAAAATTAGTCTTCAATAAAAATACTTCTATGAAGTATTAAAGTAAATTCAGTATCATCTTTTAAAAGAACAGACTTCAAAGTTGAATGAACTCTTTTTAAATTCTTGACTCTAGTAGCTATTGTCATAAAACACTGAGCAGGTTATGTAACTGCTCTAAGCCTCAATTTTCTCATTTCTAAATTTCTGATTGATAGCAATATACTTCTCTGATATAGTTGTTATTAGATTTAACCTAAGTAATTCATAAAAGGTGATTAGCATATTACCTGAACATAACAAGAATGTAATTAATTTTAACTTTTATTTTCATAAATACCGTGATAATTTTTTTCTTCTGATGATAACTAATTTGTCATAGTAGTAGAAATGGAGAGGACTTTTCTTATTTAATACCATTTTTTTAACTAAGACAATCAAGCATGGACCAAAATAACACGGTAAAAGGTACAAAAGCTACTCCATGACAAACTGGTAAAGGTAAAATATTGACCGGGTAGGATGGCTCAAGCCTGTAATCCCAGCACTTTGGGAGGCCGAAGTCAGAGGATTTCCCGAGCCCAGGGGCAACTTGGTAAGACTGTGTCTCTACAATAACTAAAAAAAATTGGCCTGGCGTGGTGGTACATGCCTATAGTTCCAGCTACTTGGAGGGCTGAAGCGGAAGGATCACCTGAAACCAGCAGGTCGAGGTGCTGGTGATTGTACCACTGCACTCCAGCCTGGACTACAGAGTGAGACTCTAACTAAAAAAAAAAAAAAAGAAAAAGAAAAAGAAAAAGGTAAAATGTTGTTAAGTAAGCATCTAATTAATTCTGTCCATCTCTCATGCTCACAAATTTAACAAGGAAAAATGCTACTGCTCCCCAATCTATAATTCAGCCAAACCAAGGAGTTTGAAATGGCCTGAATATACTAGTTCACTGAAGTACCCTTGTACTTTTGTATGGGACTCCTTCCTTGTCTGTATCTGTGCATCCTTCAAAAATTAGAAGAAACAATTTCCTTCTCTTTCTTTATTTTTCTTTTATTTATTTATTTTTTAGTCAGAGTCTCATCTAGGCTGGAATACTGTCATATGATCATGGCTCTCTCAGGCTCAAGCTTCTGGACTCAGGCGATCCTTCTGCTTCAGCCTTCCAAGTAACTGCAGCTGCAGGTGCCAGCCACCAGACCTGGTTAACTTTTTAATGTATTGTAGAGTTTACCAAGTTGCCCAGCCTAGTCTTGAACCCCTGAGTTCAGGCAATCCTCTTGCCTCTACCTCCCAAAGTCCTGGAATTATAGGCATGGGCTACTGTGCCCAGCCAACTATTACCTTCTTACAGTCTCTTTTAACCTTTCTAGGCCAACTTAAGGAATGAATTGTCTGTTTCCCTTTTCTACTTTGATCAGGCTTTTTAACTATAGCACTAAACGCATTACTTAATTTTTTGTGTGTGCATTACTGTAAGTGCCAGGTCTGTAGCCAGACTTCCTGGGTTTTAGTTCACATTCCACCACCTAGTGGATGCTTAGCTTTGGCAAGATTTTCAGGTCTATGTTTCTCAGTTTCCTTATCTCTAAAATAGGAGTTACAAGGTTACCTACTTCATATGGTAGTCAAGGGGATTCAATGAGTTAAAACACATAAAGCTTTTTTAACAATGCTCAATTTTTAATAATTGTTCAATAAATGTTAATTGTCATAGTGTCACTTTTACTATTATTACCTTTACATATAAAGTACCTAAGTTCCTCAACAAAAAAGGCACTTAAATGTTCACTGAATGCTTGAACAAAGAGTTGAACTTGCCATGAGTTATTGGCTCTTATTAATGACCCAGGAGTGTCGGGATTCCTCTCAGCATGGTCCATAATTCTGAACACCTAGAGAGCAAGTTTCATTCTCTGTTTCTAGTTTTATACACGTGCACTCTAAGATGCTTTGCATGACTCTCAAGATGTTTGGGAAACTCAGGTGATACTTGAATGCTGTCTTTCTACCCAGAAAGCAATTGAGAAGGAACAAGCTTTAGTAAGGGACATAACCAATCTGTCATCTTGCTCTGTGACCTCATAGCCATGTGGCTCTGAGTAAGAAACTACTACCTGATGAATATATTACCTTATTTACAAAATAACTGCGATATTACAAAAGGTTCAAAGTGCTAGGAATATAGTAAATGCACAAGAAAGTTTAGTTTCCCCTTTTAGGTGAAATATATAAATTTTAAAAGTCTCATCACTAAAGAGTTGAGGAGCAGGCAGACGTAGAGTAGGGCTGTTCGGAACCACCCTCTGCAAAGTTTCTCAACTGTGAATCAAGAGAGAGCATCTAGTTCAATCCAGTCACGAAAACATTTGGGGAAACCAAGTCTGCAGGGGGGATGTCTGCAGGGCCAAGACACCAAGGCTCACACTGCTAACCCCACCTCAGCCTGGACTTGCTAGAAGCAAGTCTCAGTCTTACTTCTACTGACATTATGGTCACTGTTACAGACCCACCTCTAACATCTTTCCTCTTCCTGCATTGTCATTTCTATACTACTACACTTCTTCAAATCCATTTCCCCACTGTTGCCTTTACAATCAGCTATTTCTAGTTATCTGAGACCTTTATTCTATTTCTTTAAACCAAACACATCTTCATCATTCACCTTGTTCTTCCTGCTCCCTATTCTTACATTCTTTCAGTAAATCCTGACTCTTTTCCGGGATGTGTTTTCTTCCATAGCCCTCTCGGTTGCTGACATCTTGTCTACACTCTGGTTATTTGTCCCTCCATGTCTGAAATGTATGACTGTTACCCTGCCACTTGACTGTATTCACTACCATATTTACTTGGATATCTTGAAAGAATTATACTGCAAAGTATATTCATACTGTAGAAGTCAGTGCTCCAGAGCCCTTTGTCCTTAGCTTATCATCTCACTCCACACCTTCGTCCCGCATGCTACATGTAATCCCAGATTGCCAACCGTAATCTATATGCTAATAGTTCCTAAATCTATCTTTATATTTTGAGATCCAGTCTCCATAGATATTTCTGCTTAAACACTCCACAAGCAACTCACATTCAAAGACTGAGAAATGAGTGTACACCAACCTTGAGTCACTTATCTCAGTGATAGGGTTATGCCCTAGTCTAAACGGTAAATGTCATCCTGATGCAGCCCGTCTTTCCTGACTTTCCAAATCTAAGCAGGCACCAAGCTCTGAGAACTGTCCTTCTCAATTCCATTCACATCACTCAACCCACTGGCACTGCCTTAGCACAGCCTCTAGTTTCTCATAGACATTGCTATAATAACCTTACGACCAGCCTCCTTACATCCAATCTTAGCTCCTTCAAATTTCTTCCCCACAATGTTAAGAAGATTCAATATAGAATGAGAATCAGGTCATGTCACTTTTCTGCCTAAAATCTCTGATGGTGCTTCAAAGTTGTTGAGAAAATGTCAAGTTCCTTAGCATGTACTAGAATGGCCTTTACTGACTGCATCTCCCCCCCACACACCCCACTTACACCTCACCAGACTCCTGCACTTCATTGACCTACTTACATCTCCCCAATATGCCCAATACCTTCT
Source organism: Carlito syrichta (assembly GCF_000164805.1). Classification (NCBI taxonomy): domain Eukaryota; kingdom Metazoa; phylum Chordata; class Mammalia; order Primates; family Tarsiidae; genus Carlito; species Carlito syrichta. Next base: position 588,837 of record NW_007258844.1, read on the forward strand.
CACCGCTAAAATCTTTCAGTATGCTAACATGCACCACTTCAGACCATGTTTCCTTTCTTCGTCATCCCCTAACAGCCCATTTCTTCCACCCAAATCTGGTTCATTCATCTTTCAGGCCCCAGGCTGAATCAGATTTTAACCATCTCGGGAAGTTTTTCTACAAGACTCTCCACTCCCTCATCTCTACTAATACCACACTTCGGTTAAATGCCCCTCTAAGCAGTTGTCTTCATGAATGAACACTGTGCTTCATTCTGGGATTGCAGCAACTAGGCTCTATGGCAACTGACTGTTGACGTAACGGTGCCACAAAATCAGCCTCCACTCAACCTAAACTCAATTTCATGAAGTCAGGAGCTTTCTCTTTACTCGTTCTATATCTGTCATGTAATGCCTCAGTTTGGTGAAAAAACGTTTGATAAATTAATGAAAAAAGAAAAAAGAAAGGAGGGGGAAGGAGGGAAGACAGGAAGGAGGAAGAGAAGGAGGCTGGCTCTCTGGAGTGACCAGGATATGAAAATTAGTCACCCATAGTTCTTGTAAACAATTCAGACATGCACAAGTCCTGATCCAAGTTATCAGGAAAGATCAGGCACACCATAAATATTCAGGATATGAACAACAGAAAATCTGCCAGATGGCTAATGATAGGTAGGTACTTTATTTAGCAAACAATCACTTTTATATGATAAATAATTCAAGATATGATAACTATGACTCCAGGCTTCTTATGTATGTTAATCAATTCAATTCATAAAACCATAAAGGCAGCCACACTGTTTTTTATATTCATTTTACAAAGGAGAAAACTGAAGCAAAGAAAGATGATATAATTTGCCCAAGATCACACTGGCAGGACAAGGGTTTGACCCTAGGCAGTCTGACTCCTGAGCTTATGCTATTAACCATTAGACAGCACTGCCTATATGAGGAGACTCCCCAAAACTGGAATTTATTTATTAAAAAATTGTGTATTTATTTTTACATGTTTTAACTTCAATCACCTTCAAAATACTCTCCGTATAATGCAAAATATCTATCAAGATGCTTTTTCCACTGCACAAAGTAGTTTTTTAACTCATCAATTTTGATGCCTTTTAGTGCTTCTGCTGTTTTTTGTTTCACCTCTTCCACATTGGCAAAATGTTTCCCCTTGAGGACTTTTTTCATTGGGGAAACAAGAAACGTCACCCAGGGTGAGTTTGTGTGAACAGAGAGAGTGAGGCATGGAGGTCATGCCATTTTTTGGTCGAAAACAGCTGAACACCCAGCTTGATGTGGGCAGGTGCACTCATAAATCACCCGTCATAAAATGGGCAAATATGATGAAAAAAAATCTAAAAAAAAAATTCATTAAAGCTGAACGCAGCCTCTTACTACACTAGCTGATACACTGATGCCAGTGTGTTCCTAAAACACTTACCTAGTGGGGGAAGCCTGTGCTACAAGGGGCATGCTCTCCAAAAAAATAGTTCCTTTTTGGGGGGGGAGTCCCCCTCATCTGTCTCTCTTTTTATTACATATATTCATGTTGAATTACTTTCCATTACTAAATTTAACAACTCTTTGTAGAAGAAACACACACACACACACACACACACACACACAAAACCAGCTTAGAACTGTAGGCATTTTCGTGCTTAGAGCAGTCAAGAGTTAAAGTAAGGAGGGGCTGAAAAGCATAGATGAAGTATTCAACTGAGATCTGGGGTTGGGCCTCTAACTTTCCTATCAGGTAACATGCTAAGTATATATTATTATTTAGAGCTACCCAAGAGCTGTGCTCAAATGAATGTTTACCTCCTTGCTTTTGCCTGGTTATGAGCCAAGGCATAAAACATCGTGACTCTTAGAAAGCCAACAACTATAGATAATTTTTCCAAACAGCTACTCCAACTTCTAAGACTGTGCATTAATTTTTCTTTAGTTTGTCTTGTTCTTTGCTGCCACAGATGATCAAGAGAAATGGCAAAGATCAAAGAAATGGCAGTTCACCAATTTTTCTCTCTCTGAATAAAGAAGGTTCATCCAATTTTTCCAGACCCATATTTAATAGCTGATTCAATGGAAGATGCTTCATTTTTACAGCAGATTTGTAAAATCTGTATTGCATGAATAAGTTCCCTTTGCATTGTCTTTCTATGGCTAATGGAAGATATTATACTCAAATGCATGTTGATGTGCTATAGATTTTGGAGAATATAAAGCACTTTTTATAACTTCCCAGGATCTGTTTACACAGCCTAGTGGCTCAGTCAGTATAAACTCTGACCCCTTAAACAATTTAGTAGTGTCATACTTAGTATATTACATAGAATAATTATTTGGGAAAGCATTGGAAAGCTGAAAATAAATATTTAGAAGTACACACACTTAAATAAACATTAAACACTCAAATAGATTAACAAAAAATCCATTTTAACTTAAAAATGCCTATCATATGGTAAGCATTAAATAATTTTGTTAGCCTTCTTTTCAATACAACATTTTTCTTTTTTCTAAATTACCCTTTGGTTTTTCCAAAGGTTTGGATTTCTTTCCCTCCTTGTGTACTCTTGCAAGGATCCTGTGGAGGCTCATAAAAGCATTTTCTAGTATCCCAGGTGGCTCTCTTCCTCCTCCTCCCCTTCCCCCTTCCCCTCCCCCCTTCCCCTCCCTCTTTTCCTTCTTCTTCTCCTGCTTTTTTCAGTTTTTTAGAGGCAGCACAACATAATAGCTGATGGTTAGCAGCTCTTGTACAGAATAGGCCTTTTTTTAGTGCTTAGCGGGGAATACAAATCTCCAAGGAACCATGCTTAAGGAAAAACACAATAGCTGCCCACTCAGATTATAGTAGCCAACTTCCTGCTAACAAAAGTTGGAAGAGTGCTTATTAATGAACACCCATGAAATACTTAAATTGAGTACACACAGCTATATACACACGTACACACTTTAATTCATGTTATTAATTATGTTTGTAAAGACACATTCACACATAAAAGAATTAAGAAATACATGTTAAATTGAGAGTTAAAACCAGGCCAGATTTTAGAAAAGCCAATATTTCAAAACACCTTCAAAGTCTGAATTCATGCCTGGGCAACCACAGTTTCAGTGGCTCAGATCTCCTTTTACACAGCAACAGGACAGATCTGGTTGACAAGATTGCTATCCCAGAACTAATCACGTGGCCAGTCTCATTAATCTGCTTTAAAAAAAAAATTATCTACCCACTAATTATCTATAGATTGCAATACAGTTAAACTGCCTGTTATGAACTGAATTGTATCCCCCCAAAATCTATATGTGAAGACCCTAATATCCAGTACATCAGAATGTTACTGCTTATAGAGATACAGTACTTTAAAAGGTAATTAAGGTCCTATGAGTGGGTCCTAACCCAATATGTTTGGTGTCCCTATAGAAAGAAATTAGGATACAAATACCAAATAGGCAGAGTGAAGACCACATGAAGACATGGGAAGATGATGGCTATCTACAAGCTAAGGAGAGAAGTTTCAGAAGAAACCAATCCTGCTGACACCTTGACTTCAGACTTGTAGTCTCCAAAACCATGGAGAGATATGTTACTATTGTTTAAACTACTTAGTCCGTGGTACTGTTATGGCAGCCCTAGAAAACTAATACACATACAGGTCTGGTTCACCAAATGCCTATCCCCTCTGCCAGTTAAAAATTTCTCTTTTTTTTAATTTTTTTTTTTTTTTGAGTTGGAGTCTCACTCTGTCGTCCAGACTGAAGTGCAGTGTCCACTCCCGGCCACCGCAGCCTCGACCTGCTGGGCTCCGGCGATCCTTCCGCCTCAGCCTTCCAAGTAGCTGGAACTACAGGCGCGCGCTATCATGCCCGGCTGATTTTTTTATTTATTGTAGAGATGAGGTCTCGCCAAGTTGCCCAGGCGGGTCTCAAACCCACGGGCTCAGGCAATCCACTCACCTCAGCCTCCCAAAACGCGGGATTGCAGGCTGAGCCACCGAGCCCGGCTTAAAAGTTCTTAAAGTAGCCCACATTAAAACCACACAAAAGAGAAAAGGAAAATCATTCATCTTATTTCCAATGGGAAAGTTGTCAACAGGAATATAGGCGACATTTTCATCTTAATCTATGTTTTCTATTTCTTACAGATTAATTGTCCTTTAGTTTTAGCATATATGTATGTGCCTTGTTTTATAGGGCTTTCTAACACCTCATGAATAAACAGTAGTCCCATCAGTAACGATTAATACTATTTAGATAACGATTTGGTACTTGAAATGGAAACTTCAACTCCTAAAGTACCTAGAAAATATTTTCAGAATCTTAGGGGATTGTAAAAGCTGTTTTATCACTATAAAGTAAAACTACCCTCAGTCACTCCTATACAATTGCTTCATATAACCTGTCACCAATATCATGAAAAGAAAACATGTAAGATCATAAATACTTAGTACTTTGGAAAATCATTGTGAAAAGTGGTTCAGTGAATCTTGAGAGACCCCTATTGACCTTTTTAGGTATTATGAGAAATCCATCAATGTTTAAAATATACTTTGTATTCCTCTGTGGTTATGTGTGTAAATCAAGGAGACTTGAGATCAGAGGCAATGTCTTATATATCTTTGTTAAAGATCTGTGTAAATCAAGAAGGCTTGAAATCAGGGGCAATGTCTTATATATCTTTGTTTTCCAGAGCCAATTACCACATCAGCAGCCCAATAATATCCATTATGTAATATTGAATGTTGCTGATTAGAAGTAAATTACTTGTAATTAAGAAGGTTTCACATTGAGACTAGGTTAAATGCAAGAGAATTTAAAGAAAGGAAACAGGCTCCTCTCACAGTTCCAAGGGCAGAAATAGAGCTAGGCCTCGGGTTCAGCTGGAAGATGGGATCTAAATGTTGTCAGATCTCTTCTTCCATCTCTCTTTTTTTTGTCTCTTCTCTGTATATCTTTCATTTCTCCCACTCTATATATTTCTCAGGTCCATACAAAGGAATACATGACTGCTAGCAGAAATCAAGTTTTAAATGTTTTTTTGCCATGTGTAGAAAGCCTGCTTTGATTAGTCTCCAGTCCAGATTTTCTAATAAACATTAACCAGAGGAGGCTGCAACTCTTAGAAGAAAACAATGAGGAGATATTCCTATTGAAGTCTACTCTGTAAAAGAATGAATGAATAAATGAATGAATGAATGAACAAAGTAATAGATGTCTGGCACAGAGAAGACAAGAGCATAAAAGAACCAATTTGAAAAATTGCCATACTGATTCTGTAATTCAGATGACTGTGAGGGGTTAAAATATTAATTAACTTTTCAAATAAACATTATCAATGTGGTAAAAAGGTTGTTAGTAAGAGAAAATGCCAGAAAGATTAAATAAACTGAAATCCCATTCATAAACAGAACTATTTTATAAGGGTCAATAATACTGAGTGATTTTAAACAGAAACAAGGAACTGAGTATCACATGTTCCCACTCATAAGTGAATCTTGAACAATCATCGTAATACTTTAAGAAAAGGATTGGCAGTGGCGAGAAACTGCCAGGAGGGGGGTAGGGAGGCGGGATTGGCAGTGGTGGAAATCTGCCTGGGGAAGGGAGGGCACACCTTATTAAAACGGGTACCTGCATAATGAACATTTGTGTACCTAACCCTGAATTGTACCCCACATCCTTAAAAAAAAAATTAAAAATTTTTTAAAAAGAAATGTATTTGAAATATGTTGGAAAACAGAGCAAAAATTTGGGGAATCTGGTAAATTATTTTGTTTCAGATACATTGCTATTGTTTTCCTCCAAGCAGAAGTAACCAGACTGGGTGTGGATTTAATGTGGTTTTTTGTTTTGTTTTGGTTTTTTTCCACAGAAATCTTCCTTCTGTCACAAACTTTTGAAGCATACCTTCTGGAGGTTTTCTGAAGAATTAAAACAATATTGCAACATCATTTTAGGTTCTCAGTAAATATTGGTTGAAGGCGCGGATCTCCTCTGCTTACTTTTTTAATTCTCTGACAGCAAACTCGGCAGAGTTCTCCAACAATTTCCAAAGTGGACAAAGAAGAGGATGACTAGTGAACTGTAAAGAATAGAGAATGAGAGGATTTATAAGATTTCAGAAGCCAGGGGTTTTCTCTGTTCAAATTCTAAATGGTTATAGGGAAGATATTTGGCCTGCACTTGGGATAAAATTAGGTGTTCAGGGAAGTGTTGACTTCACAGACTTGAGATCTCTTAGGCTTAAAGGATCCTCAAGCAGCTTTAGTGGTTCTCTAATGCTTTTGTGCATCACCGGGAACTAACGAATGTTCAATCACAGAATTAGCTCAGCAGAGATTAAATTATCAGAAAATAGCTCAGATTTTTAAAATCTTAGACTGATCATATCCAGCAATTTCTATAAAACTATGTCTAAGGGGGGGACCCCAAAATAATGAAAGTTATTTATAAAAAATTGTGTATTTATTCTTCATGTTTAAATTTCTGTCACCTTTAAAGAACTCTCTGTTTGATGCAATATACCTATTGAGATGCTTTTTCTGCTGCTCAAAACTTTAAGTGCTTCTGCCATTTTTTGTTTCATAACTGCAAAACATTTCCCTTTGAGGACTTTTTTTATTCAAGGAAACAACACAAAGTCACTCAGGGTGAAATTTGGTGAATAGGGAGGATGAAGCACAGGGATCATGCTGCTTTTGGTCAAAAATATGCTGAACACTTAGCATTGTGTGGACAGATGTGCTATCATGGAAGGAACCAGTCACTTATTTACTACTAAGGTGGGAGTGCTACGAAGCTGTTAAATTTCTTTGGCATATCATGATGCAACTTTCTCAAAACTTTCAGATAACATCTTTGGCTGATCTTTTAATCCAGAGAAACAAATTCTGAATGTCCTACAAGGGGCCCAACCTCCAAAGGATAATTCTGGGGTTTTTTTGGGGGGGTCCTCTTTGCATAATATAAATCTAATAATAATATTATAATATAATACATATACCTAAGATAATGAAATAACTACTGGGAAACTTCCAAACACCAAAGTGCAAACTCACCCTAACAAAATGTAGATGAGATGTCTGCAAGACTGACAATGAAACTACTATCACTTGGTCTGCATTCCCCCACCCCCACCCCCCTTGTCCTGTATGTTCCTGGATCTAAATGTGATCAGGTGGAAAGAACCTTTCCCCCTCCCATCTCCATTTCACGAGCCGTTCTTGTTCAGAACTTTCATTCTTCTTCCTCATCTTCCACACAACGGTCCTTTCAACCAAATAATCTCTCACTGGTCCAAGCAAATCCTGGATTATGATTTGTATTTTCCTTGTTTTTACTGAATAATAGGATTGAGGTTTTACAAATTCTCCTAGTTTATTCTGTGTAGTCAAAGCCTTATTAATAAGAGGCATGATGTATTCATGTAGAGATAGATTTTGTTCTGTTTCCTTTCTCTATTTCATCTGGAAACCGGCAGTTTGACCATCCTTCGCTGGCTAAAACCTACATGGCTTTACCCACACAGTTCAAAGCAGGAATTATATTTTTAAATTCTATATGATAAATTTTAGTTCTCAATTTCCAAATCCTATAAGCCATTCAAATAAACTTTAGATGGTTTGTTTAAATGTTCCCTTTCAAAGCATTTACTTAAAATACACAAAAACTAATGTGTTATTCTTGATTAATGGCCAATTAAATGTTCTAAATTAGAAACCTGGCACATTTTATCCAGAAGTTAATTTTCCTTACAAAATAGGGTGGATATTCTTTATTTTGTTCAACATTTTTAAATGATTTTATGTTTGCATTATATTATCAAACTGCACATTACTACTGGGAATGCTTCTAAGCTGCTAAATTCCTAAGAAGTAATCAAAGATAAAGTCAGTATTAAAACTCAGTTTAAACCCTGATCTTTAACAGATATTAATTACTCATTTTAATTTTTTCTCAACATGTTGCTGATTTACTTTTATTCCAGGGAGATTTTTAAACTATTTTCATTTCACTTACCATGTCCACTCAGTATCCCACAATGTTGTAATGATAATTTAATATTGTTTGTACTTGCATTGCTCTCCTATGTAAACATAAGAATTCAGGGTCTGGTGATTTATTTCACAATATATTTTAACTGCCTTAATAAATTAGGCTTCTTTGATTTTTTAGTTCACTCAGAACGAATCTCAAATAAATTAGGCCAACTTTTAAGCATTCATATTGGACATTAGGACTCAGGAAAGGTGTTCTTTAAGAAGGTCGGCAGAACCCCTTGTGATAACAGCAGAAAAGGTAGATGATATTCTCAAGTAACTCAATTAAACTTTTAAATTTAGGTTTAAATGAAAATTTCCTAGTATATCTACCATATCCTTGAATTTATTATTGGTTTTATATTTCATCTCAACATTCAAATTAAAACGAAGCTAGTGAATTTGTAGTCACACAATTTAATTACTCAATTACAAACTTCAGTACAATGCCATAACAAAGCTTCTTGTAAAACTCATATTTTTTCAACTTTGCAGATTCTTAAAAAACTCATTTCTAAATGAAAAAATAGTCTTATTTTAATAAACTTATGTTGTGGAGTTTGTGTCTGAGCTAGCTTTTGTTGTTTAAATCAAGCCTGTTTTAGTTTTCCACAGTCCACTCACATGTTCCAAAAAAAAAAAACAATCTTACCATAGGTCCTATAAAAGCAGAGCATATGAAAAGCACATTTATTTGAATGTTGTTAAAAATAAAGAAAATAACTATCACTCCCTGATAGTTCACTTCTGTATCCAAGAGAATACATTATCTGAAAATTTGTATTTCTCAGATTGAATGTGGCTGACCTGCCTCGGGCTAGGACACTTCAAATACCATGAGAATTCACAGAAGTCACAAGAAAATCATTGTACACCTAATAGGATTGGTTTGCATGCTTGGATCAATTTTATTCACATGTCCAAGTCAGGTCTTTCTACATGAAAAATAAAACACACACACACACACACAGAGGATGACAACAAGAAGAAGAAAAAAACTTCTATTAAGTAACACTTGGATAAAATAATGATGATGGTAATGAAAACACTACATACCAGAATCCAGAGGATATACTTAAAGTAGTGATGAGAAGAAAAGTTATAGCACTAAATACTTTTACCAGTAAAATGAAATAACAAAGAAAAATAAATTTATTACCCTTCAAGAAAATAAAAAGTGAACAAAGTAAGCCAAAAGAAAAGAAAAGAAAATAATAAATAAAACACAAAAAATAATGAGGCAGAGTATAGAAAAACAGTATATCCATTCAAAAAGCAATCTGGGGTTTTTTTTAAAAAATTTAAAATACAGATTCCAATAGCTGAGCTGATTAGCAAAAAAGAAAGCAAAAAAAAAGAAATGTCAAGGTAAATAAACATCAAAACCGAAGAAAAAATGTTTTCAATCACAAGAGAATAATTTACAGGCATCTATGTAAATAATTTTTTAAAATTAGATAAAATAGATAATTTCCTAGGAAAATACAGATACCAAAATTCACCCCCATTAGAGTTAGTCATCTTTAAACGACCGAATTGAAGAAACTTATTAGGAAACTATATTAGTTTTCTAGGGCTGCTATATCAAATTTATACCAACTTGGTGATTTAAAAGAGAACTTGATTCTCTCACTGTTCTGAAAGCCAGAGATTCATAATCAAACTGTCGACAGGGCCACACTCCCTCAGGAGTTTCTAGGGAGAATTCTTCCTTTCCTCTTCCAGCTTCTGATGATTCCTGTCATTCCTTGGGTTGTGGTAGCATAACTCCAGGCTCTCCCTCCATTTTCATGTGAACTTCTCCTCTATGCTCTACACAGTATTCATGTGTGCTATACTTTTCTGTCTCTTATAGGGACACCCACCATTGAATTTAGGGGCCACTCTAATCCAGCAAGATCGCATCTTGAGATCTGCAAAGATCCAAAGACTCTTTTTCCAAATAAATTCGCCTTCATGGAATCTGTGGATTAAGGCTTAAATGTATTACTTTGGGGGTGACTATTCAACCTACTACAGATACTACTCCACAAAAAAGTATCAGTATTAAATGATTTCACAGAAGAATTGTACCAAAACTTCATAGGCCAGAAAGACTCAATGTTCTATAAATTATTCCAGAGAAAAGAAAGGAAAAACTCCAGATGCCTATTATGAAAACAAATATTACACTGATATCTAAACCTGATAAAGACAGCAAAATGTACAATTACAGATCAATGTTTCCTATTTACATATGCAAAATACTAAATAAAATGCTAGCAAGCACAATCCAACACAAGATATTGATAATACACAGTGACTAAGTGGATGCATTCTAAGAATGCAAAGTGGTTCAACATTAGGAAATCCATTAATATTATATACCACATTAATAAATCTAAGGGAAAAAAATCATACAATTGCCATCATAGATGCTAAGAAAGTCTTTGACAAAACTCAACACCCATGAATGATGAAAATAACACTCAAAAATATAAATAGAGAAGTATTTCTTAATATTATAAAGTATGTGTATCTTAGTCTTAAAGCTAGTATCTAATTCAGTGGAGAAACACTGGAGACATTCTTGTAACAGGAACAAAGCAAATATGCCCATTATATCTTCACTACCACTCTACATTATACTAGAGAGATTGGCTAGTGAAATTAAACAAAAGAAATAAAATCACAAGAATTGTGTTTAAAAAGAAGTGAAACCATCTTTATTTACAGATGGCATAAGCGTATACCTAGAAAATATAGGAATCAATCATAAAACTAATTCAAAACAAAAATAATTCAGTAAGGTAGCAGAATATAAAATTGACGGAAAAAAATTAAAGACCTTCAAACACACAAATAATAAATAGTGAAGTTATATAGTATGGAAACCTTCATTTACAATAGCAACAGAGAAGATTAAATACTTAAGCATAACTAAGAAAGAAATGTGCAAAACCTATAAAAAGAAAAATTTTAAACATGCATAAAAGACAAAAGTAAAATTTAAACAAATAGGAAAATATTCTCTCTTCTTAGATAGGAAAATGCAGCACAATAAAGATGTTAATGCTCCCTTCATTAATTTACAAATGTAATACCATGACAATAAAAAATGCTAATAAGTGTGTTGTGGAGTTAGAGAAGTTGATACTAAAATGTACATGGAAAGATAAACATTCAGAAATATTCGGGAAAACACTAGAAAAGAAAAACTATGGGTGGGGATTCTCCCAATCAAATATTAATACATGATCCAGAGCTTCTTTTTTTAATTTTTGTATTTTAAAGATGTGGAGGACAATTCAGGGTTAGATATACAAATATTCATTATGCAAATACCCTTGTTCATGAGGTGTTACCCCCCCCCCCCCGCAGTTTCCCTCAATTGCTAATCCCACCCCTCCTCCCCCTTGCAGTTTCCCACTACTGCCAATTCCTTTCTTATGGTGTTATGATAATTGTTCAAGGTACTCTTATGAGTGAAAACTAGAGCTTCTATAATTAAGACAGGTTAACACTTGTTCACGGAGACAAATAGACCAGTGAGATACAATAGAAAAACCAGAAATAGATCCAAATACATATGGAAGCTTAGCATATGATAAAGGTAGCCTCTTAAATCATCAGTCAAAATATGAACATTTTAATAAATCGTGCTGGAGTAATGTGGTTGTCACTTGGGAAAAGACAAAAATGTGTGCATATCCTGTACCATACACAAGAATAAACTCCAAATGGATTAGCAATCTAAAGGTAAAAGTTAAAACTGTACTAATTGAAAGAAATTCGGCGCCAGTAACGACTCCACACCCATTTAAGGCCAAGAGATTTATTAAAGCAGCGGTTACAAGGGAAAGAGGGAAAGGGTCTGTGGAGAGAGAGAGAGAGAGGAAGTGGGAGAGAGGCGGGGAGAGGGCTGCAGAGAGGGAGAGAGCGACAGAGAGAGAGAGAAAGAGAGACCGAGAGAGATATGCAGGGAGAGGGCTGTATTTACTAGCCTGACAGGGCCCTGAAGGGGCTGTGCTAGGTTCTTATTGGAGGAGCAGCATGGGAGCAGGGTGGGGCCGACGCCCTGTTATAGTCCTATTGGACACATAACAAAGCTGGCTAAGGATTGGAGGCTTGCAGGTTTGAAATTCGCGCGTGCGGGAATTGTGCACACAGAAGCCGGGACCAAGGGCCTTTGTTGTCTGGTGTGTCCTCACCATGCTCGGCGCCATTCTGGGAGCCACCCCTCTGGTCGTTTCCTGCACCCTTCAGAGGTCTTGCGTCCCTTTGAAGCTGATTGTTATAATAAATACATTCCATCCTCTTTGGAGGCTTGATGATCCCTTGGGCAGAGAAGTAAATTCTTTATATACTGTATCAAGGTGGATTTCTTAGGGAAGCTGAGAGCTGAAAGGTCTGCTTCTAAGATTTGTGAAAAATAAGTAGTACTGTCAGTTTATCCCTGAGGCGTGACCACTGCATGTATCATCTGTCCTCCCAAGTGAAGGGGAAGGGAAATTGACTCTCTTCATCCACAGGGATGTGTAAGAATACGCCATGTAGGTCTGTTAAAGTAAAGAACTCATCCTCAGCTAGGATAGCAGTCAACAACATGCAGGGGTTTGGAACTCCTAGATGTCCAAGAATGAGTAGGGTTTTTTTTTTTTAGTTGGAGTCTCACTTCGTCGCCCAGGCTGGAGTGCAGTGGCACGTTCACGTCCACCCCAGCATTGACCTGCTGGGCTCTGGCGATCCTTCCGACTCAGCCTTCCAGGTAGCGGAACTACAGGTGCGAGCTACCACGCCCAGCTCATTTAAAAAAAAAAATTTATTGTAGAGATGATGTCTTGCCAAGTTGCCTGGGCTGGTCTCGAACCCGTGGGTTCAGGCAATCCCCTTGCCTCAGCCTCTCAAATTTTTGGGATTAAAGGCTGAGTCACTGAGCCCAGCTGACTATGTTGTTAATTGCTTTCAGATCCTGTGCAAATCTCCAATTTCTACCATTTGTTTTTTAGGGGGTCCGAACAAGGAGTACTCAAGCCTATTTTTATATAATCCAGATTTAGAGCTCTTATTCCTCCCAAGGCCTCTGATCTTAACGGGTATTATTTAAGGTGCAGAAGAGGTTTTGATAGATCTATTTGACTTTTAATTGGGGCAGCCGAGATGATGCTCCTATTATTGGTGAAGGATTCTCACCACAACCAGTCAGACACTATCTCTAACAACTCTTGTAATTCTTCATTATTTAACAATGTAGTTTCCACCATAACAACATAACAATATGAACTGGGATTTGTGAATTAAAAGGATCAGATTTAAAAATATTTTTTGGGACCCAATCATTCTAGTTTGCCTTCTGACCCTAAATGCATTTCCCCCCAAAACGCCTCTTCTTATCCGAAGACGGGGCTGAGGGAACCAAGAGGAAAACACGTGTTCCCTGCAGAGAATTAAACCGGAAATCGTAGGCTGAGATTGATATACTCTTATATGTCTGCTGTTACACCCGCCATTTGTCTTGTTTCTTTATTCCAAGGAATGGGAGCTTATCACAGGGTGCGGACCATCCCTGATATCAGAGCTCCACGTCAATAACAGCTTATGTTTGCTCTATATTTAAATTAATTTCAATTTCCCCTAAGGTATTAGTGAGGAGAAAAGAGAAGGCTCCCTTGATTTCCTCGAAGCATGCCTCCTCCCTTTGACCTGTTGCGGTTCTTTCTGCTTTCCTCTGAAGCTTTTGAAGTGTCCTGACATTTTGCGAGACATGGCCTCCATTAAGCTACCTCAGGGACCCACCAGGCAGAGATAATTTGCATTCGTTGCCTACTGCTGTGTGTGTAACAAGCCATCCCCAAAGTTAGTGGCTGAGAACTACAAACATTTTCCTCACTAACAACTCTGCGATGTGGGTTGGGCTCAGGTCAGCCTGCTTTGCAGATGTCACTTGTGTGGCTGCTTCCCGCCAGATGGTCGGCCAGGGGCTGGGCTCAGCTGGGATGTGGGACGCCTGGGCCCTCCTGTCTCCAGTCCCGGGTCTTAGAGTCTTTCGCTTTCCAGAGGACCTCCTTTTATGATTTCTCCTTCAGGCAGCTGGCCTTTCATCATGGTGGCCTTTCCGGTCCCCAGAGTGCAGCCATGCGTGTTTTGGCAATTGCATCTAAAATGACTTGCTGCAGTTTTCTGCGTATTTATCATTTTCTCTTCAGCTCTTGCCCTGTTCACTCACTTTTCACGCGGCTGATTTATTCTTCTCAGCGTCAGCTGTCTCGGATCGGGGCCGAGAGACGTATGGAGGGAGGCTAGAGGTTAGTGAGTCACTAAAATCACGCCCCACGAGTAGAGCGCCTGGCACTGCAGCGGGTGTTCACGGCCTCACCCTCACCCCAAATCATAAAAGCCTCGCTTTCCTTTAAACAGACGTCTTCCATCCAGAGTGTGAATCGGGGCAACCCCCTGGGGTCCTCTCCCACCGTGGGAGCTTTCCGGCCCTCGCAATAAAAACAACCAAGCTGTGAATGAGACCCATGCCGCTTTTAAGAACCAAAGCCAGTTTTACGGACCACAACGGCGCCGCCGGCCACCGAGCGCTCTCCCGCGAGCCAGCCACGCCGGGACCCCGCGGGGACGCTCCGTGGATGAGCTCCGCGGCGCAGGGCGGCCCCACGCGCCAGGGCCGGGGCCACTTGGCCGCCCGGAACCTTCGCGGCCGGCTGGGGGCGGCGCGGGGAGCGGGCGGGAGGGACCGGGAAGGCTGAGGCCGCCGCACGCCGGCCGGGCGCCGGGAAGAAGCGG
>NW_007258844.1:604656-611517 GCF_000164805.1 Carlito syrichta
GGGTGAGGCCGGGAGGCCCGCCTGCTCGGCGGCCGGCGGATCCCTCCCCGGGTCCACATGTGGGGCGGGGCGGGGCGAGGTGCGGGCGTGCTCGCCGACGTCCCTTGTCAGTTAGGAAAGTTCGTAGGCCTGAGTGTGGCACGCAGCGGGTGCTAGACACTCGTCTGCCTTGCTTTCCTGCCCTTGAGGAAGCAAGACAGCAGGCCACCCACGCACCGCCCACGCCGTTTTGGATTTGGTGTCAGGCTCTTCTGGGAAACCTCCCGTAGCGAATTTCGCTTGCCAGAAGCAGACCCCCGACACAGTCCTGTTCAGTGGGTAAAGCCATTTGTAGGTACTTCAGAGACATGGAACCCAGGGGCATTTCTCCATACTTGGCTTGGCCGAGGTGGGGGTGGGGAGGGGATGTGCCGCGAGGGGGTTTTCTGGGCAGTTGAAACAACGTGATTATTGGCACCTTAAGCCCAGAATGTGGAGAAGAAGTCACGCAGCTCTGGAAGGAAGGCCTTAGGTTTAAAGACCCGAGAATGCATTTTGTGCGTACGATTCTTGACAGTGTGTGACTTATTTTGATGTTCTGTGTCCACCCTGGGGGCTGAAGAGGAATTATTTTGTGTCCCTTTTCAATGACTGACTCCACCCAATTCTTGCTACATTTTAAGAGCATCACCTGTCGCCTCTGAGGACCCTCGTCCCCCTGCTGTGCGGTGAGCTGGGACGCGGGTCCAGGTGTGCGCTCGTTCCTCTCACGCGCCATGCATCCTGATGGGGAGACGGAGCGAGGCCGGCGAAGGGGAGAGGCGGAGAGGCGAGGGAAGGCCTCCGCGAGGCGTGAGAAACCTGTCTGGAGGAGGACTGACCCCCGGGAGGCTTCTGGGTCGAGGCAGCGAGGCAGAGGCTCCGAGTTGGGTGTGGGTGGCCAGCACCCCGTGTGGCCTTCCTGACTTCGTGTTCTAATTGCAGGAGGAGCCGGATAACCAAGTACGCTGACTTACCCGTCATAGTGTTAGTGTTTTCCTTGTGCCCGTGGTTCCGGCATTTTTCCCCCCGGAATAAGCCGTGTGTTCACACATTCCTACTGTCATAGCTGTGTTTTGGAAGCCATTCGTTGTGAGCTAGAATGACGTTTCTCAACTTAAGTTAATTTTTTTTACATTGAGGCTCCTTTGATTGGCATAAGCATTTCGCTCCTTCCGGGAGATTGAAGTGCTTCTCTTTAGCAAACTTTTGCACGCTCCTATCTTTCCGTTTGGAATTGTGTCTCCAACGAGAGCAAGTAGGTTTGCAGTGAGACAATGAGGGAGTCTCTCTGACTAAGTTATATCATAAAGTCCATTAAAGATAACCTTCTTTTTGCTATGTTGTGGACAGCCAAGATTGCCAAGCGTTTATGATTTTTGCGATTTTAAATTAGAGTGCTATTTACTGAAGAATTTAAAAACAGTAACTTACCTTGTTCTTCTATTTGTTCTACCTTGGTGAGCAAAGGAACCGTATAAATTGCTGCTTTTACAATATTTGACATTAAAATATTTGATTAGTGGGCATTTTTTCTGATAACTAGAACATTTGATCACTTACCTCATTTCTGATGACATGCTACTAGCAGTCGACTTTATGCTTCTGTAATATGTTGCGTTTTTAATACTCTGAAATCAAGGCATAATAGATACTTGTTACTTTTAATGTGAATTTCATATGAATCAAATTTTATTTTTAATTTCTCTTAGAAATTTTATTGGTCCTGGGGAAAGGGGGACAAGCAGGCCCTGCCTCCTCCTGGGAGGGTCCCACAGTCTTCACTGGGGCTGTTATGGGCTCATGCTCAGGGGACTCCAGGAAGGCCTGGAGCTTGGGCTGGGCCCTGAGATGCCCCGAGAGTGGGGGAAGCCTATCCAGGCAGCTGGGCCCAGGACCTCATGGCTCAGCAAGCCCAGCAGGTGTGGTTGGCAGAGGAGATGTGAGTCCCCACGATGAAGGCCTGGCCTCCCTGGTTCTGGGACAGCAGGGCCTCCAAAGGCTTAGGGGCCGGGCGGTGCCTTCCCAGAACTGACCTTGCCCACCTTGTAGTTGGTGTAGGTGAGGCTGACGTATTTGAGGCACGGGTCCTTCATGCCGTCATTCACCATGGCCACCGTGGACGCCGCCCGCCGGTCCTTCCCATACAGTCCAAGTGTGCGGCCCAGGTGCTGCGGGATGGCATTGGACTGGTGCCGGGAGAAAGAAGTCTCCGTCCTGGAACGCGAGGAGCTGCCCATACAGACCGGAGGCCTTGAGTGAGCCCTCCTGCCAGGTGTCCTTGTCACCACTTCCCCTTCCAACTCTGGCCCTGGTCTGCCAGCAGTATGCACAGGGCCTCACGGCACTTTGAGACCAGGAAGCAGACAACAGCGTCATGAGTGGGCACTGCGGGAGCTCGGCCTGAATCCGCTTCTTATAAGGTGTCTTTTAAAGACATCATGCAGTGGACTTCATGGGACCTTCAGAACCAAAGCACCTCATCCAGTGGCACTTGACCATCCTGTGGAGTTGGGATAACCATTATTTCTCACCTTGTCCAGTCTGTGAGCTGCTTGAAACACACACTGCAGCCAGTGTCCCTGCCCCTCCAGGGAGCACAGCTTACTTGTGTCATGTCTTTGGACATTCATTCTGTCATGAAGCAGTGTGCTGGATGTCGGAGTGCCTCAGCGTCAGAGGCAGCACTTGTATCCTAGCTGCTCTGTGATTCTCCCTCTAACTGTGAGGCACAGAAGAAATAGAGAACTACTGTTAGCTGCGTATTTCAACATGGTCAGCATGACCGCAGTACATAGCGTGTTGACGAGGGCTGCCAGGGTGTGAGACCGTGAGTGCCCTGCCCACCACAAACAGGAGCAGGGGTGCTGCCTTGGCGATTCAGGGCCACACGTGGTGTTGCTGCTGGTTTTAGGATTTTCCAAGGGGTGAAGAGCTCTTGATGTGACTTAATTTTGAGTTTATCAAGAACCCACCCCACTTAGTTGCTTCCTTATCTTTAAAACTGAAGGTTTTAAGACAGCTTTAAATAGAGTCAATAAAATAAATACAGATAGGTCCTGGTTTGGCATTTGTTTCTAAAAATAGACATTTTACTTGAAAATGATTTTAGGATTGCAGAAACGCAGACGTAGTGTTCCCATGCTCCCTGCACTGCTCCGTCTGTCATTAGCACCTGTCGTGACTGTGGTGCAGTTGCTCCAGTGAATGGATGGATGATGGCACCTGAGTATTAACGCAGCCCCACCCTGTGTTTCGCTGTCGTTGGCGCCGCTCAGGGTCCCCTTGCTCTCCCAGCCCCACCGAGGAGCTTCATGTTTGGTTGCCGTGGCTGTCGCGGTTCTTGTCAGACTCTTCATGATCTTGACAGTTTTGAGGATTAGGGTTATTCTGGAGAACGTCTTGGAGGAGTCTGGTGTTTTTCTCATGATCGACTGGAGTTCAGTGTTTTGGGGAGGAAGACCCCTCCCGTCATATGAGGGCCACACAGCCACACGCCTTCCACTGTGGGTGTTGACCTGATGGCTGAGTGGGTGTGTGTCAGGCTTCCCCGCTGCAGTGCTGGGCTTCTCATTTCTTGTGCTGTGCTCCTTGGAGGAGTCACCGTGCACACCTACCCTTTAGATGTGGCACCTCATGGGTTGCCCACCTCCTGGAGAGTGGACTGTCTACATGCATTACTTAGCTCTCATTCTTTAAATTTCTGTGGGGTTAGTGCCAGTATCCCCTTTTTCGCTTCTGAACTTGTGTCTTCTTGTTTTTCTTGGTCAACTTGGCAGAAATTTATCAATTCTGTTGAGTTTTTCTTTTTTTTTTTTTTTTGAGCTGGAGTCTCACTCCGTCACCCAGGCTGGAGTGTAGTGGCATACTGCTCACGGTCACCCCAGAGTCAACTTGCTGAACTCAGGTGATTCTTCCGCCTCAGCCTTCCAAGTAGCTGGAACTACAGGCGCGCGCTACTACACCCGGCTAATTTTTTGATTTATTATAGAGAGGCGGTCTCGCCAAGTTGCCCAGGCGAGTCTCGAACCCACGGGCTCAGGCACTCTGCTCACCACGGCCTCCCAAAGCGCTGGGATTACAGGCTGAGCCACTGAGCCTGGCTGTGTTTTTCTTTTTTTAAAGAACCTAGTTTTTTGTCTCATTAATTTTTTCCACTCCTCAATTTTTGCTTTAAATTTTATTGATTTCTGTTCTCCTTTTTATCGTTTCTAGATTTTTTTCTGCCAACTGACATTATTGATTTGAAAATTTTTTTTTAAGAGACAGGGTCTTGCTGTGCTGCCCAGGCTGGCATACAGTGGCACGGTCATAGCTTCACTGCAGCCTCAGACTCCCGGACTCTGGTGATTTACCCACCTCAGCTTTCCGAGTGACTGGGACCACCGGTGTGCCACCATGCCTGGCTATTTTTTTTTTTTTTTTTTTAGTTTTTTGTAGAAATGGGGTTTTGCTATGTTGCTCAAACTGGTCTCAAACTCCTGGCCTCAAGCAGTCCTCCCGCCTCAGCCTCTCAAAGCACTGTTTTTTCATTCAATTAGTTTTCTAATTTCCCTTGAGACCTTTTTGGGTGCCGTGTGTTTTTTCAGTTTTATTGAGGGATAATTGATAAAGAGAATTTGTGCACAGTATGATACTTGGCTATCTGGGCACACTGCAGAGATTGCCACAGTTAGGCTAGTCAGCACGTCCCTCAGCTTGCACAGTAGCCCTCTTTTGAGTGGGCTGAGAAGACTCACGGTCTGCCTCTAGCACGCTTCAGGTGTGAGGCGCCTTGCTATTAACTCTGGTCACCGCACTGTACTGCACGTTTCTGGAACTTACTCCTCTCTGACTTAAGTTTGGGGGTCACACTTGTGGGGAAAGAGGTTGCCTTGCTTCCTCCCACTGCAGTCCCTCAAGAGTGCTTTTGGTGTGACTCTAGGCTTTCCCCAGGAGATTTCGAAGACCCTTCTAGAGAAAGAAAAAGAGAAAGAGGAGCAGTGTTTCCCACTTGAGGCCCTTCTGATCTTTCTTTTTACAGCTCGATCTTGCGTCCACGTATTCTTTTGACACTTCAGAGTTACATTCCATTAATTTTTAAATGTTTTGGGATTGTTACTGTCAAGATTTATACAGTCTAATAATACAAAGTGACCTTTAAACTGGGATTTAACTTGCAGAAAGAGAAACTTGTCATTTTCCTGTGGCTGCCGTAGCATACGCAGCTCACATACGCATGTCCTGCAGCTCTCCAGGCAAGGGTTGGTGCGTCTCAGGGCCACAGCCAAGATGTCTGGGGCTGGGCTCTGGGGGGAGGGGGGTGAGCGGCAATTCTTTGCCTTCTCCAGCTCTGGGGCTGCGGCTTTCCTTGGCTCCTTGGCCCATCCATGGCGTGTTGTTGGCTTCCGAGTATTTGGAGATCTTTCAGATACCATTCTGTTAATGGTTTCTAGCTTAATTCTGTTAGTGCTAGAGAACAGACTTGGCCTACTTTCACTTATATTTAATAAAATCGTTTTGTGACCCAAGGTCAGTCTTGGTGATCTCCCGTGTGCACTTGCAGAGAACACGTTCTTTCATTGTTGGGTGACTTCCGTAAACATGGTCATGACAATTGTTTGGTTGGTGGTGTCAGCACTGTGCTGCTCCTCTTCCCTGCTTACCTATTGAGGTCTCCAGGTATATTCGTGAGTCTGGTTTCCCTTCAGTTCTGTTAGCACTGGCTTCAAGTCTTGCCGCGCTGCTGTCAGGGGTGCACATGCTTGTAGGGTCTTCTTGGTGCGTTGTGCTCTTGTCATTCTGTAATTGTTAAGTTTCCTTGTTTAAGCTTTGCTTTGTCTGATGTGATTGGAGCCGATCTGTGTTCATCTTGAATCGTCTTTTTGCATCCCTTTATTTGTAAGCTGCCTTCTCCATGTTTCAAGAGGGTTTCTCTAGACTGTGTAGTTGGGAAGTATCCCTGTTCCGACTCCCTGCCCTCACTCTGGTTCTTATTGCGCTTCCTGGTACTCTGTCTGAAATGCCAGAACCCCTCCCTGCCAGCCTGTGATGGAGCCGTGGGGCTGCCCAGGGTCTGGCTGTTTTGCTGCTGGTGCCTGCCCAGCCTGGCCTGGTCTGGTGCGTCTCTGACCTCAGCTGTCTTACACGGCATTTTTTGCCTTTTTGTCTGGGGGTTCAGAGACTTCTTCAGCCTTAAGCATAAGCTTTAAAAGTCCTTGCCATCCCTCTTTCGGTGCTCAAGGGCGTATCTTCTTGGAATGTGTCTGCAGCATCCAGCTTTTATTTATTGAATGTGTTGTGTCTCCTTGTCAAGGCCGCTGACATTTCTGTTTCCGAGTCCACCGTTTTCATGCTTCCTACATTCCGCTCTTCCTGGCGGTTCTCCTTCTTCCCGTTTCCGTCTCTCGTGTGTTCGAGGCTGCCCTCACGTGTCTGGTTCGTCCTTTTCTTCGCTGAGAGTGAGGCTGCTGGGAAGGGCTTGGCTCAGGCCGCCTTTGCCAGGCCTTGAGTCGCCTGGAGGAGGGCCAGTGCTTCCCTTTCTCTGCCCTTCTCAGACATTGTGGTTTTTACAAGTTGAAGGTTTTCGGAGCCCTGTGTTGCGAGTTTGTTGGCCCTGTTTTTCCAGAAGCATGCGTTCGCTTCAACTCTGTCACATTTTAGTAATTCTCACAGTATTTCAAATGCTTTCGTTTTTATTTTACCTGGATGGTGATCTGATCAGTGATCTTTGATATTACTATTGTAGTCGTTTTGAGGTGCCACTTACTGGGCCAACTTACTCGAAAAATATCACGTGTTTTCTTTTTCTTTTTTTTTTTTTGAGTTGGGAGTCTCACTCTGTCACCCAGACTGGAGTGCAGT
>NW_007258844.1:611672-636755 GCF_000164805.1 Carlito syrichta
CTCTCTCTCTCTCTCTCTCTCTCTCTCTCTCTCTCTCTCTCTCTCTCTCTGTCCCCTGGGACCTCACCATTTTCTTCTTCTTCTTTTTTTTTTTTGAGTTGGAGTTTCACTCAGTCTCCCAGACTGGAGTGCACTGGCCGCTCCTGGCCACTGCAGCCTCGACTTGCTGGGTTCTGGCGATACTTCCACCTCAGCTTTCCAGTAGCTGGAACTACAGGCGTGTACTACTACTCCCGGCTAATTTTTTGATTTATTGCAGAGATGAGGTCTCGCTAAGTTGCCCAGGTGGGTCTCAAACCCATGGGTTCTGGCAATCCACTCACCTCGGCCTCCCAAAGCTCAGGATTATAGGGATTACAGTCTGAGCCACTGAGCCTGGCTCGACCTCACCATTTTCTAAGGCACAGCAATATTGGAACGAGTCCAGTTAACGGCCCTGCAGTGGGCTCTAAGTGTGCCATGAAAGGAAGAGTTGCACGCCTCTCGCCTTTTCAAAGCTGGAAATGATTAGGCAAGGAGGAAGGCAAGTCGAAAGCCCAGATAGGCTGGAAGCTCAGCCTCTTGCACTGGTGCGAAGAGTTCCTGAAGGAAGCTGAAGTGCTTCTTGGGGTGCCTGAATGCCGAGAAAGCAAAACAGCCTGCTGCTGTTAAGGAGGAAGTGTGTGCGGTCTGGAAGTCTTACCAGCCACAACATGCCCCTAGGCCAAAGCCTAGTCCCAAGCAAAATCTTAACTCTCTTCAGTTCTGTGAAGACCAGGAGAGGTGAGAAGCTGCTGAGGGGGAGTCAAAAGCTGGCAGAGACAGGGGCATGAGATTTAAGGTGGAAACCGTGGCCGCGACACAACATAGACGTGCAGGTGAGGCAGCAAGGGCCAATGGAGAAGCTGCGGCAAGTTCTCCACAAGGTCGGCCGAGGTCACGGGTGAGGGGACACACCGAGCAGCTGATTTCCAGTGTAGAAACAGCCTGCTGCTCGAAGAAGGCGCCATCCCGGACTGGCAGCTAGAGGGGGGATGTCGGCGCCTGGATGCAAAGCCGCGAGGGACAGCCTGGCTGTCTTGCTAGGGGCGATGCAGCTGGGGCCTTGAAGGTGAAGCCAGTGCTCACTGACCATTCCCCGAATCCTAGAGCCCTCAAGACTCAGGCAAGATCTCCTCTGCCTGTGCTCTAGAAGCGCACCCACAAAGCCCAGATGGAAACCCATCTGCTTACACCATGGTTTACTGAATATTTTAAGTCCACTGTTGGGTCCTACTGCTCAGAAACAAAGATTCTTTTCTAAATATTCCATCTCATGGATAATACACGTGGTCACCCAAGAGCTGTGATGGAGAGGCACAGGGAGATGCATGCTGTTTTCATGCCTGCTCACACAGCATTCATTCCACGGCCCTTGAATCAGGGAGTTACTTCAACGTTCAAGTCTTGTTGTTTAAGAAACACATGTTGCATTGCTGTAGCTGCCATCGAAAGTGATTCCTCTGACGTGTCTGGGCAGTCTGTTGAAACCTTCTGGAGAGGATTCACCATTCTGCATGCCCTTCAGGACAATCGTGACCCAGGGGAGGTCACAATATCCAGAGGACCAAGAGTGTGGAAGAAGTTGATTCCGGCCCTCCCAGATGACTTTCAGGGTCCAGGACTTCAGCGGAGCAAGAGACTGCAGCTGGGCTGAAGGAGCAGGAGAACTGGGGTCACAGGGGAGCCTGAGGACGGGGCGGAGCTGCGGCAACCTCGAGGCAGAGCTGGAACGATGAGGAGCTGCTGCTCGCGCCTCTTGGGCGCCATGCTGTGAGCATGGCTGAAGCAACAGGGAAGGAGGGAGAGCAATCCTTAAACTTAGCTGATGAAGCAGTGGCAGGATTTGAGAGAACTGACTCCAGTTTTCAGAAAAGTTCAGCGTAGGTAGAAAGCCATCGGACAGGATCGAATGCTGCAGAGAGATCTTTTGTGAAAGGTAGAGTCCACTGACTGATGTGGCAGGCTTCATTGTGTTATTTTGAGAAAGGTCCAGAGCCACCCCAGCCTTCGCCCCAACCATCACCCTGACCAGTCAGCAGCCAGCAGCATCGAGGCAAGACCCTCCACCAGCAAACAGATTACAACTCGCCAGAGACTCAGATGATTGTTAGCGTATTTCAGCAATGAAGTGTTTCAAATTAAGGCACGAACATGGTTTTCTAAACATAGTGCTGTTGTACACTGAGACTGCAATAAATATACATGTCACTTACATGCACTGGGAAGCCTTGGCTCTTTACCGCACCATTCACTTACACATACCATGTCTCTGCGGCTGGTCTGTGACTGGGTAAGACCCGTCTGTAGGTTGGGCTCCCTATCTCCCCCTGGCTGCCTGGCCTCTTGGGCCATTAGCCTCCCACAGAGGAGTGCTGACTCCCATGCTGTGGGGCAAGAGGGGAGGCCAGCCTCGCCCTCATGTTTACCTGGCAGATGTGCCTACCTGGGGACCATGGTTGTCGGGTGGTGTGGTGTTGGGTGGAGGACCAGGAGTCTCTTCCCTCCAGACTCTGCCAGCTTCCTCTCTGAGCCCTGCCTGCCTCTGCCTCTTGGGGTGTTCCTCCTGTCCTGAGCATCCCTGGCTTCTGCAAGGGAGCTGTTTCTTGGCATCTGTCTCTCCAGGTTTGGCCAGCAGACAGGGAGCGTTGGGGCCTGGCTGTCCCGAGTCCCTGTCACTCCCCATCTGCATTCCAGCTTTCGCTTCTGTGGCTGCCTCCCAGGAATCCTTTCTGCCTCATTTCTTTACCCTTGTTGGTTTGTGCCTTGTTTTTAACACCCCTTTATTCTGAGTGGAGTGGTATTTTGGAAGGGAGGGGTGGCAAGGGTGGGTAACCACTCTCTTTATCTAGAAGTGCAGATCCAAGTTAGTTGTCCGTCCACCTGTCCACTGGCCAGTCCTGACTCTGTCTGTGTTGAGCTTCTCAGAGTTCACCTTGACCTGTTTCTCCTGGTCCTGTGTTGGGGTATGGCTTTTCCTGTTCCTTTGGTTTTTATGAGGATCCATTCGGTTTGTTTCCTGTCTTCTAGGACTTTCCTGATGTGCTGGTCTTTCTTATTTCATCCCCTTGTTGGGTTTTGATTTTTAGACACCATTCTGCCCCCTCAGTCAAGATCTTGGGGGGTTGGAGGGTGGACGTGTGCCCCGCTCGTGCTGTGGGGAGACTCCCTGCCTGCTAACCCCTGGCACGCTTTGTCCATCTGCAGCCGACGTGGCCCAGCAGTTCCAGTATGCCGTGCGGGTGATCGGCAGCAACTTCGCTCCAACTGTGGAGAGAGACGAATTCCTGGTGGCTGAGAAGATTAAGAAGGAACGTATGTATTTTCCTTAGGTGTGGGTGTCGGATTCTTAAGCTTGTCAAGTGTAAGACTAGATATGTGTATTGGTGTGCACGTCTGCCATTCCAAGCACAGTTTGACTAGAGGGACCGTTAGCAATAAGGACGACTCCGCTCTGCCTCAGTTGGCAGCTGTGAGAACGTGGCCCTTGGAACTCACACGAATGTGTGATTCTGAGACAAGTGCGGCTCTTGTGATGCTGGGGCCCTAGAGGAGGACGCTTTCCTCTTCCCGGCTCCTGGGTGGCTCAAGGCTAGTCTGACCGTCCAAGACTGGGCCCGACTGCCCCCTTCACCTCTGGAGAGTCGAGCGGGAGGCAGCCCGCATGTGACTTGCTGGGGTCCCCTTTGGGGTGGCCTTTCCCGGTGGCCCAGGCTCCGTCTTCGCAGTTCTCTGGGCTGTGCGAGCCAGGCTCAGGGGAGCCTTCCAGTTGGACTGGAAAGGGGCCCGCCCTGTAGGTCAGCGCATTTCCCTGCAGGGCCTCGCTGCAGGCTGCCCGAGTGGAGAAACCTCAGTCTTGTGTCTAAGTCACACACCTTCCAGCAGTCATTGCCGGTCGTTCTCCACCCCGGCTGTTGCCCTGTGAACTGTTTGGCCAGTGGTGTGCGCAGGTCCTGTGTTGGAGCTGTGGGACTGTGCCTGGAGGTCCTTTGGGCGGGCGTCCTGAGGGCTTGATGGAAACGTGAGCCTGAAACCCTCTGTCTGCCGGTGCCGGTTGAGCGTGGTGTCACACAGCTAGCTGCATGTGTTATTTAAAGGCAAAGGATGAAAATGGAGTTCTTGACCTGCCAGTAGCCTGTACAGTTTATTTTCCTGTCATGTCTGTCAAACTGACGCTAAGAACGCTGTGCTGGCCTCTTGAACTGCAACCAGGTGACATTCTGCATTGTTACTGAGGAACCTGGCTGCGAGGTGCCATCCTAACACAACATTCCCTCTACAGATTGGTGTTTTGTGGCCTGGCGGTGGGCATATTATATGCGTGTGTAGCAGTAGCTACAAGGAGAGGTTGTCTAAGCTCATAGTGAAGAACTGACCCCTGCGTTGTTGCAGTGAAGAGAGTCAGGGGAGTCTTTTTTTTTTTTGTAAACCATTTACGTTTTATGTTTCCTGTGTATTCTGTGCTTTTGAGGCTAAGGCATGTCATGCGCTGACTCAGTTGGCCTGTTCTGTGTGTCCCCAGTGGGCGTCCACCGGCTCGAGTGCCACCTCCCTAAGTACCCGAAGGCCTCTCGGGGGTGGTCACTGTTGCATTTTATGAGTTCTTAGACATTTCATATTTGGTGATAGTTGTCGGTGTGTTCCATTAACTGAGGGATGGTAGCTCTGCCCTCTGGGACAATGCAGGAAGCTAATTTCCCATTTGGCCCGACTGACCTCAAATACGGAGCGCTGGTGTGCGTCATATTGAAACAAACAGTGACGCAACCTAACGGCTGCTAGCACCCTCGCTTTGATGCATTCAAGTGGAGTACATTGTAATTCAAGATGTGTGTTGCTTTGCTTAGCAAATTTTGTAGATAAAATATCACTGATTTGTAAATTTTCTGTATTCTCTTTGATCTTACTGTTTATTATTTTATTGTCCTATGACTGATGTATATATGAATTAGTATCAATCCTATTCCACAGAAAGAGTACGATTGGCTTAATTTAATGGTTGCATTTGGAGTATAATTATTTAAGTTCAAGGATAGGTATATTACCCTTGAAATGCACTAGTTTTGTTTAATGCACTTTATATGGTATGTAAATATATACTTTATATAGTATAATATAAACAACATAAATATATGTTGTATATAGTATATATTGTATTTATTTTAAAGAGAACCTTCCCTTTTTGTAAGGAAGAGTTGCGAACGTGGGAGTGACCAGGAGGCTGCGGTCCCTGGTGTGTGATCGGTGTGATCAGTTCACAGTACCCGGCTGTCTTCTCAGCTGGTAAACATGCAGCAGTGTTGGCCATAAGTCAGTCATTGATTCTGCACCAGTGCATTTGCACATCTAAGGCTAAATGTGATTGGCTGATGAGATTTGAATGACACAACACCACTTGGGGAGTATTGAGGCTGTGAGTCAGCCTGTAACAGCGGCCCTCTTTGGTAGGTGTGGTAGTCTCCTTGAGCCCAGGTGTTCGGTGTCACAGGCATGTGCAGGTGGGTTCCTTCCCTCAGGGAACTGGTGGGATCTGCAGCTCTCACCTCCTCATGTGACGGAGCAGAGATGAACTTGACATTTGCTATGCTGCTTTCAGATAAGCACCCAAAGACATTTGTTAATAAAAGCCATTTGTGGATAGAGATTAATTAATTAGCTATTTGGAGTTTTATTTTGATACGGTAAGTATGACATTTATTCCTAAAACACGAGGAGACATTGCTGTATATTCTAACAAAAACATTGAGAGCGTGTGGCTTTTGAGTCAGATGACCCATCACTGATATTATACTTGCCTTTTGCCCTTTAAGTGTAGGATTCCAAAGACGTGTTCACTGTCCATCGCTGCCTCCTGTAGCTGTTGTTAATGAGTTAAACTGATGAGCATGTGCTTTGCTGTTTACTCATAGTTGTAGACAGTCTAAATGATCCCATCATTTCTGTTACCGTACCTAGTTGCGTATAAACTCTTTGATCCCAGCCTGGTATTTTCCATACTTTGCAAATATCAGAGGCCAAACCGAGTTGACCAGATTCGTAGCGCCTAGAAGTTGCTTGTCATCTGGTGACTTTTGACGCTTCATTGCTTCAGCGTTATCTGTTATTGCGGGTGAAATAGTGTCCCCAAAATGGATTTGGGTGTGTGTCATTAACAAGCTTATTTTCTTTTCTAACTTTCCAGTCATTCGACAAAGAAGAGAAGCAGATGCTGCGTTATTTTCGGAGCTGCACAGGAAGCTTCATTCACAGGTGTGGCACAGTATTCTGAAAGCCATCTCACGGATGGGTGAGAGTCCTACTGGCAGTATAGGAACTTCTGAACTTTCTGTGTCGCGTTGAACTTTTTTGTAATTGGTGCGGCTTTCAAGTCAGATGACCTATCACTAATGTTGTCCTTGTTTATCTGGTTGATGCACTATTGTTCATTAGGTCCTACTTAGTACTAGTGTGGCGAATTACTAACCAAGAAAGTGATTTAGAGTGTTTTCTGATTGGATGTTAATACTTGAAAACAAATGGTTTTTCTGACTTTTTCTTTTTGAGTTGGAGTCTCACTCTGTCACCCAGGCTGGAGGGCAGGGGCATGCTCACAGCCACCGCAGCCTCGACCTGCTGGGCTCCGGTGATCCTTCCGCCTCAGCCTTCCAGGTTGCTGGAACTATAGGCACGTGCCACCATGCCTGTCTAATTTTTTGATTTATTGTAGAGATGAGGTCTCACCAAGTTGCCCAGGTTGATCTCGAACCTGTGGGTTCAGGCGATCCTCTCACCTTGGCCTCCCAAAGTGCTGGGATCATAGATGTGAACCACCGTAACTGGCCTCTAATTTTTTTTTTTTTCAGTTAGTCTCACCATGTTGCTCAGGCTGGTCTCAACCCCCTGGGCTCAAGTGATCTTCCCGTCTCAGTCTCCCGAGTAGCTGAGACTACAGGTGTACACCACCAAGCTCAGTCTTGATATTTTTATAAAATACTTAGCCTATATACCAGTAAATTAACTGAATCAGAGGATGTGATTTATTTTATGGGAACTGGGCTCCTCCACTTCCTGTCTCTTTTTGTGGAGAAGAAAGTGAGTCCAGAGAGCCTTAAAAATGTCGCCCACCATATTGCCCTGCCAGTGTTTCAGCAGTGAAGATACCTGTGCTGGGCCTGTGCTGCTGGCTCTTAGCCTCGTTGGTGTCGAGTCTTTTCTCTGTTCGCATATTGTGGTCTCGGGACAAGCTTACTTTCATTTGCTGATTGTTTTGACTCTTTGATGCAACTGGATTGACTTGGATTCACTGTTTTAAGCCTGCTTTTTTCTATACTTGAAGTTTTGGTCATATCTGCCGTATTTTATTTGTAATATTCACAGTGTAAGAAATGGGAACTGCCAGGCGCGGGGACCCCCTCCTGTGATTCTCACACTTTGGGAAGCTGAGGCAGGAGGATCGCTTGAGCCCAGGAGTTTGTGACCAGCCTGGGCAACAGAGTGAGACCCCATCTGTACACAAAATGAGCCTGGCATGGTGGTTCACACCTGTAGTTCCAGCTGCTTGGGAGGCTGGGACAGGAGGATCGTTTGAGCTTGAGTTGGAGGCTGCAATGAGCCATGGTTGTGCCACCGCACTCCAGCCTAGGTGACAGTGAGACCTTGTCTCAAAAAAGCGACAAGAGCCTGTGTTGTATGTTCCCTTCCAGACGGATTGTTTCAGGCTGCTGTGTCATTTGTTTTTCTCCTGTCTTTCTCCGTCTCTCAGAACAGCCTCTATGTGTTGGATGTTAGGGACATTTGCTTATTGGATTCCCTGTTTTCCGAGATGCTTAGCCAGGGTTCTGACAGGGAGAATTTCACAGTAAGAGCTGCTGTGTCTGTGACTTTGGCCGTTGGTTGAAAATGCATTTAGAAATCTGGTACATTAGAACAGCTATTTTCCAAAACTTTGCACTCTGAACGTTTATTCCTAAACGATGTTTTAAGCAGAGGCCCACATCCTAGGGCTGGTCCCAGCCGCACTTGCTTGGCTTTTTCATTGTGTGGCTGAAACTTGATGACAAGCATCAGGAAACAATCGTGCACCACTGTGGTTACGCAGGGTAGGAGCGTGTCTGCCGGGCAGTGGCCATCCTGTTGTATTACAGGCGTGAGCCGCACACAGCTGGCTGTGCAGCTATTAAAGTTTCACTTCAGAACTTGAGGTCCTTCAGCTGCAGAGGCCGAGGCCGTGGGTCTGAAGCGGACCGGGACGGTTGAGTGCCTGTGCTGCCGTGCAGTGACAGTTCTGTGTGCCCCACCACTCCTGCCCCTCTGTGCCCTGGGGGCCGTGGGGCCGGCTCGCATTCCTGACTCTTTTTCTGCTTCTGACTGGCCTTCGCTGGAACTGGCGTGAGCGCCAGTGTGAGGCTGCGGGGTGGGCGGGGTGAGGCCGGCTGTCGCCTCCCCTGCTGTCCCACACCTGTTTGGTGGGGGCTTAGTGGTGCCCCTGGATCCTGCCTCCTTGGTCTTGGGGCTGCCTTCTCGCCCCATGCGCCCCTTGCCTAGTGCTGGTGGCATTTCCGACCTCTCCTCCCTCTCCCTTGCCTCGCTGGTCCATGCACACCTCGGGACACCTTGAGCTCTGGCTGCAGACTCCTCCGGGGTGCTGCCTCCCCTTAAGCGTGTCGCTTGCTGTCTTGTGCACAGTTTCATTCATTTGGGGATTCCCCCACTCTTCAGCCCACACACACCTTCTCTCGTGTCCGATCTGAGGCTTCCTGTGCTTCTTGTTGCCAAGGTGGCGCTTTCTGTGCTGCCGGCCCTACTCCTGGGCTCACCTTTATCTGTCAGTCCCGAGGAGGCTCCCGTGGGCCTCTCCTGGTGTCCTCAGGACTGAGGTGCGTCTCCTGGCCGCCTCCCTGGTGCCCTTCTGCACCGCCTGCACACCACCTACTTCCTCGGGGCTTGGGGGTGCTGGCCCTGCGTCTGTTGCCCTCTGATGCCCAGCTCTCCCGATTGTCCTGCTCTGTCTCTCTCCTGGCCTTGGAAGTCAGGCCGAGCTGGCTGGATCTTGCCTGCAGCTTTGTGACCAGGGTTGGTGGCTTGGCCTCTCTCCTTTGTCCTCTCGTTTGTAGACTGTCACGACGCAGTTGTGGTGGGGACAGGAGGCGCTGCCTTGGAGGACTTGGGGCTTCCCTGGTCCTGAGCCGCCCTGGCCCTGGCACTGTCTGCGGGCATGGCTCGGCCCGCAGGGGCAGCAGCTGCTCCCGTTCCCCTTCAGTGGCGGTGGCTTTGGCTCCTGTGCCAGGCTGCGCCTGTGGGGCAGGGGTGGGGCAGGACAGAGCCTGTCCCCTCAGGGCGCCTCAGGCTCCCTGCTGTCTTCAGCTCCAGTCTGAGGTTCTTGGCGCCGTGGGAGGCCCCTTCTCTCCGATGTTGGTTTCTGTCAGTTTGACAGGTTTGCCGTTCCCTTCCTCCCTCTGCATGGCCCGCCTTCCCGAGACGCGCGTCCCCTCTGGGAGCGGTCGTGAGCTGTGAGGGGCCGCTTGGCTCAGTGTGGCTGCCCACCGGCTGTTCTCCACTTAGGCTGGCTCTCTTTCTTACTCCTGTGGCCCCAGCGGCAGTAGTGTTTCTGGGAAAGTCCACGTGAATCAACTTGTAAAGTTAGGCTAGTTTAGATGCCTGGTATGCGCCTACTCCTTAAAGCAACCCTAGAGAATGTTTTATTATTATAAGGGCGATTTGCATGATGTCGTGAGTACAGTGTCTGTATATTGCAGCCTGTGTGTGCAGAAGTCTGTGAATCAGGCTGGTGTGACCCCAGTTGGAAGGCGATGCACCTGCTTGGTAGCCTGCGTGAAGCCAAGGGCTGGTCGTCGTGCTGCCAGGCGAGCGGTGCGTGGTGCAAGATGCACTCTGCCCTTCAGGTCCTTTTGTTGTTGTGCTCCGTTTTGTGGCCCAAACGGGACATGGGTTAAGGAAAAACATTCATATAGCGTGTGATGGCGTTGTCTTAGAATCACTGTTTTGGGGGTGTTATAGGAACTGTTTCTGGGGGGAGAGCATCCGTTCTTAGTAGGGACTTCTGAGGCAGCTTACAGGGTCAGGGCACCCAGTGTATCGGTCACGCAGGACAGTCTCCAATCTGTGACAGAGCACCGCTTGCCACGCCTGGAGTGGACACGGTTGGCTTTGGTTTAACAGGAGAACCATGAACGGCATTCCCATTTTGGAAGCAAGTGTCATTTATGAGGGGAAAATAGGACCAGGAGGAGCATGACACAGTTCTTTCCGTGTTAATTTGTTTCTCAACAGGGAGTATTGAAGAATAAATGGTCCATACTCTACCTTCTGCTGAGCCTCAGTGAGGACCCCCGCAAACAGCCGAGCAAGGTAAGCACAGGATCACCGGCCTGGTGTCTCCACTGGGGCCGTTGTGGCAGGTTGTGATAGAAGCTGGCTTCTGCAGCTGAGAAGACAACGTGAGAAAAGTGGAAGGCTTGTCCGGTCATTGCAGGGCAAGAGATGGCTTTTTCTTTCTTTTTAAGGGCATTTTTAGTCAGTATGCAGTTTCCTGAAGATGTTTTCAACAATTTTGTTATTTAGATATAAAAATGGGCAATTAAATAGTGAACAAGCTGTCAGTTTCAGAATGTTTACTTTGTAAAGTCATCACTCTCAGCCTGGATGGGTCATTATTCTTCCTGACCTAGAATACCCTTGAGGAGTGTTTTAGGCTTCTGGTTCTCGTGACAATCATTGATGATTCTTACATCCAGCGAAGCTTCATGCTATCTCTTAGCTCTGCTGTGTTTAAAAGAGTGGGTTGGGGCCGAGCGTGGTGGCTCAAGCCTGTAACCCCAGCACTTTGGGAGGCCAAGGCAAGAGGATTGTCTGAGCTTGGGGATTCGATACCGACTTGGGCAGCTTGGTGAGACCTCGTCTCTACAATAAATCAAAAAATAAGCTGGACGTGGTAGCACGCACCTGTTGTTCCAGCTACTTGGAAGGCTGAGGTGGAAGGATTGCCTGAGCTCAGTAGGTAGAGGCTGTGGCAGCTGTGGGCATGCCACTGCATTCCAGCCTGGGCAACAGAGTGAGACTCCGACTCAAAAAAAAAAAAAAAAAAAAGAGTGGGTTGGAGGCTGTGTGTCCCCGAGAGTGGTTGCTTGAAATATCCTGCTGCAGATGCGGGAGAGCTGCAGAGTTGAAGAATGTGAGTGAAGGAGCTCTAGCTAGCACCAAGGCCTTGAGTCTGAGTAGTCGTTATGTAGTAATACAAATGTAAGTAATACACACGTCAAGATTAAGTAGCATGTAATAATGCCACACTTTTGAAAATTATTTGCCTTTCAGCTGCTTGGATTCAGAATAGTGTTTAGTTATCAGACAATGCCGTAACTGTTGTAGTTCAGAAAATCTTCTGAAACTTAATCAGTTCTGACACATTTCAGAAGTATAACAGTGAGTTGTCATTGACTAAGCGTGACATCCAAATCTAGCCACGCACTAGAAGGCACATGTGGATACCAGCAATCTGCAGAGCTGGGCACACCATCCCGTGGCTTCCTCCCCATGTTCTTAACATGTGTCTGTCTGCCCTCAGGTGTCCAGCTATGCAGCATTGTTTGCTCAGGCATTGCAGAGAGATGCCCACTCGACTCCCTACTACTATGCGCGGCCACAGACCCTCCCGCTGAGCTACCAGGACCGGGGTGCTCAGTCTGCCCAGAGCTCCGGCAGCGTGGGCAGCAGCGGCGTCAGCAGCATCAGCTTGTGTGCCCTCAGCGGCCCTGCACCAGCGCCACAGTCCCTCCTCCCAGGGTGAGGCCAGGCGGATGGGTCGGGCTGTGCTTGGTAGAATCAGGCCTCTGTGCTGACCATGTGCATGGGGTCCGTGCCTGCTGGGGTGTTCTGGGCCTGATCCCGTGTGCTCTGTCTCGTGATGGGACTCCTCTGTGCTGTGGTGGGTGCTCTTTCCGCCTGGCTGTCATTAGAGCTGACTGACACACTGGCCAGGCCCACCTGTCCTAGGTGTGCACGTCAGGAAGGACCTTGGCACCGATGTGCAGGGCCTCCTCTTTGGGGCTACCGCAAGTGTCTGGCTGGCTGTGTTCTCAGATTTGTCTCTCGGTATGTCAGGCTCTTCCTTGAGGTGGGGTTTTCTCCTCAGTGGAGCCTTTAAAAAACTAATAAGTAAAATAAAAATAAAATAAGGTTGAGCTGTGCTCAAGGGCTGAGATCCTGAAGGAGGATGACGTTTTAGCACCTGTGGATTAAGATGAGGAAATGCAGCAATGCACAGCGAAGATGTCACACATGTGGTCATGTAACAGGCTGTCAAAATGTGTCTAAACATGTCTTGAGAAGTACAGAATTTATGATTGAGGATAAAGCTGGTCTGAGTCATTAATCCCGGCATGTTGTGATTTTAAGTATGTATTTCTGTGGATAAATAAGCAAGTGGCTTGGTTTTTTGCCTCAGTTGGTTCCTGTAAATCACATTAAAGCAGGTTATCACAAAATAGATACTTTTTCCAGAAAAACAGTGACCAAGCGTTTAGTATTAAATAAATGATGTTTTCCATGTGAGCATAATAGAATTGTGAATCATTTTGTGAGTTGTGAAATTACATCACGATATTAGAAAGCAGGAGGTGTGCCACATACATGGACTGTTACGGGGTTTACTGTTCTACAAAGAACCATAATGGGTGCAGAGAAAAGGGGACGCTTCTGCACTGTTGGTGGGAGTGCGGGAGTGCAAGCTAGTTCAGTCTTTATGGAAAATAGTGTGGCGATATCTAAAGGACCTAGAAATTGATCTTCTGTATGCTCCAGCAATCCCTCCCCAGGAATATAGAAGTTAGATTACTAAAAGCCATCTTGACCTTGTCATTCTACAAAAAAGACACCTGCACATACTTGTTGATTGCTACACTATTTGCAATTGCAAAGACCTGGAGCCATCCCTTTCGCCCATTGAAAGTATACTGGATAAAAAAGATGTGGTACATATTCCCGATGAACTGTTATACAGCCGTAAAGAAGGACAAACTCATGGACTTCTCAGCAAATAGGATGGAACCAGAGATAGTCATTCTTAGTGAGCTGTCACAAAGAAAGAACCGAATACCACATGTTTTCACTGCCAAGTGGGACCTGGACATTACTCACAAAAGCACAAGGGGAGGGATCGGCAGTCATGGGGTGCTGCCAGGGGAGGGTGGGGGGAGATTGTAGTAATACAAAGGCACCTGATCCTATACCAGGAGAATGAGGACCAGTTGGAGGCACAGACTTCAGCTTCACATACGTGACTTATGCACCCCACACCTTTATAATAAAATTAAGTAAAAAAAGAAAATACAACGATGTTTTTCATGTTAAAAAAGAACCATAACCTAAAAGAGAGCCTAAAAGCAGTGCTTGACACATTTAATCTGAAACTTACATTCTTGCTCAAAGAAGAAACTGATATTCTCGTTCATACCGTAGAATTTAAAGCAATTATTGTCATATGAAAAAATCTGTGTAGAGAACCTTGGACTGAAACAGCCTTTTAGAATCATTCATTTAAATTTAGGACTACACTCACAGACGGCGCTTTAGTAGATGCTGTTGCTGACTTTTTCCTAGTGGCAGTAGAGTGAGATAAGGCTGTCTCGCTTCTTCCTCTCCTCCTTTCTTTGTGAGCGGGCTGCAAATGAACCCGCCAGTGCTGCCCTGGGACTCAGGCTGGGCTCTGGCTCTGGGAACTGGTAGAGGCAGTGGAGAGCCTCGCATCCATGTTCTGCAGGCCCAGGATGTGTAGTTTTTGTAATAGTTGTCATAGCACACATTGTTACAAATCAGCTGTCAGGTTCATAGAGTTTTCAAAAAGCAACTTGGACATAGTCTCAAGATTACTAACCTTGAATGTGCATTTGCCTTAGATCTTATGCATTTGCATATGTTAGAGGTTAATGGAAAATGACATTTTTTTTTTAAATCATGAGTTTCATGAAGGCTGGAGACACGTGCAGACAGGCCCGTGGGCAGTGTCACATGACTATTGCCCCTGTTAGTGCATGTGGGGGATGAAAGTTGTTGGATTTGGAGATAAAATTAGTGCAGAATTTTAAAGAGGTCGTAGGTGGGTGATGTCTGTTACGTGTTTATAAAGAAAAGTCAAAGAGACAAGGGTACCTGCATTAATGAACATTTGTATGCTTAATCCTGAATTGTATCCTATATCTTTATTTGTTTATTTTTATTGTTTTGAGTTGGAGTCCCGCTCTGTCACTCAGACTGGAGTGCAGTGGCCGCTCCTGGCCACCGCAGCCTTGACCTGCTGGGCTCCAGCGATCCTTCTGCTTCAGTCTTCCAAGTAGCTAGAACTACAGGCGTGTGCTACCATGCCCGGCTTTTTGATTAATTGTAAAGATGAGGTCTTGTCAAGTTGCCCAGGTGGGTCTCGAACCCGCGGGCTCAGGCAATCCACTCACCTCGGCCTCCCAAAGTGCTGGGATTACAGGCTGAGCCACTGAGCCCAGCCGTATCCTACATCTTTAAAGTAAAAAATTAAAAAGAAAAGTCAAATAGATTCTGATTTTTATGATAAGAAGTAATATGGGAAGTGACAGCAGATGGTTTTCAGCACTGCTGGGTTGGGTCTGAGCTGTGCTGGGGCACCCGAGGGGATCTGGACAGGTTCGAGGGGCATGGGACTGATTGCCATCAGGGTTGTCGGTTAGACATGTACCACAGGTCACAGTTTGAAACTTCTGAAATTCACTATAGGACTAGAAGAAGCCTTTCTGGGAGCACTTGGGTCTCTGCTGTTAGGTAATCACATGGCTTCCTCCTTTCAGACAGTCCCATCAGGCTCCAGGCGTGGGAGACTGCCTCCGACAGCAGCTGGGCTCCCGGCTTGCATGGACTCTAACTGCAAATCCGCCTTCTTCACAAGCCACTACCTCAAAAGGTGTCCCCGGTGTGGTGTCTCGCAACATGGCAAGGACCAGGAGAGATGGGGAAGCGGGTGGTGAGTGAGACTATGTCTTGGCATAGAGTGTCTCTGAGCATTCGAATTCCTCCTCCCTCTTTTTTAAGTGGGGGTCTGGACTCCCCACCTCACGCCATTTGTGAATTTCTCCTGTTCTGGGCTGAGTCCACAACTCCTGGTGACCAGTGGCCTCGGGGAGCCTGGCTTTCGCCTTGTGTCTTATTCCCAGTGCCATCTGCTTTTTGGCTGCTTGTCCCTGTGGGCTCCTTCCTCTGCATCTCTCTTTCCTGCTGCCCATCACCACCTTCCCCTGTCCAGTTTCCTTCTGTCTGTCTCCCTGGAAAGTCTCTAAGTTGGGCTGTGCCCCGGTAAAATCCCCTTCTTCCACCGAAGTCCAGGAAGGGGCTGTATCTGTCTTGACTATGGTCCTAGTACATCACAGGGACTTGTGGAAGAGTTGCTTGAGGGTGTTCAAACCCCGCTTGATTCCACAAAGAAGTCTGAGTTTCTTGAGGACACTTGTACAGCAGAGTTTGAACACGAGAGTCCTGAAGACAGAAGATTGCGTTTTACTATTGATCCTTTTCTGCTGATGCTGAAATTGTTCTAAGTATAACCTGTCCTTGAGCACTGTGGGGACATCCAGAGTCCGTAGCTGTCTGCCACAGCTTGGCATCTGCACCACTGCCTGCCCCTGCGTGCAGCTCTCGTGGGCTGTTGTTGGCGTTTGACAGCCGTGCATTCCTGGCTCAACCTGTGGCTTCAGGCTGAGTCCTGGCATGTCCTCCGCCTATTTCCTTTTGTTTGCTGACTCCTGACCCCTAACCCATGCCTTAAACCTGTATTCTCTTCAAAGCCTAGAGATGGCAAGGACTTAGACATAGACTCAGTGGATACAAGAGAAACAGAAAGGGAGAGGAAGAAAGGACAATGGGATAAGTAAGGTGATCTTACACCCAGACATACTCGCAATACATTAAACGTGTAAACATATGGGGTCAAAGACAGACAGTTCCATTCAGACTTGAGTTGTTTACGAGGGACGTGTTTTAAACGTAAGGTCACAAATAGGTTGAAAGTGGATGGATGGAAATACAGCAACCTTGTAAACACTAACCTAAGAGTGGTGACTGTATGAATTTCAGGTAGACTTCCGGGAGGAGTCTAGGGACAGAGGCCCATTTGTAAGAATGAAAGCGTCACTTCTCTAGGAAAAAGCAGTGATTCTAAGCCTGCATTCCTTGCTAACAGCTTCAGAAT
The DNA here is from genome assembly GCF_000164805.1 of Carlito syrichta. Classification (NCBI taxonomy): domain Eukaryota; kingdom Metazoa; phylum Chordata; class Mammalia; order Primates; family Tarsiidae; genus Carlito; species Carlito syrichta. Next base: position 627,892 of record NW_007258844.1, read on the forward strand.
GCACAGAGCAAAACCGACAGAACTAGAAAGGAAGCAGATGAGCCCTTGACTAGAGTTAATACTTCAGCTTCCATCTCTTTCTTGGCTTAATAGATAGAGTAGGTGTGGACGGTTTGAATGGGTAAGAAGCTCGACCTGGTTAAGCAGCTCGACTTAACTGGTGTTTCTGCAACTTCCGTCCATGCTGTGCAGGCCATGCCCATTCGCTGCCTCTGGTGGGCCGACCTGGGTGGGTTCTGTGAGTGCTGAGCGAGGCTGTCTGGTTAGGTCTCTCCTCCCATGGGTGCCCTGGGTTCCAGGCATTGCCTCCCCTCTTATTTGGTGTAACAGCCAGATCCCGCCTTGCCTTGGTCAGAGTTCTCCAAGCTGTCGATGCGTGTTCTGTGCGGTTTACTTCTCTGTGGGGGAGGCGGGGTCCCAGGTGAGCGCCATGCTTGCTGCCTGGAAGGTCCAGCTTTCCAGACTCCATGGATGAGTGACCCATCCCTTCGTGGTGTGTTTGGAAGGAACTTCCCATCGAGTGCACGGGAAGTTCCCACACCCAGCCTTGGCTTTCAGAAAGGCCGTCAGAGGAGGCATTGCGTGGTCTCCACCCCATTTCAGAACGTCCTTGGTTCTTTCTAACCTCAGGCTCTTCTTCATCTTGAGCTCGTTTACTGAATTTGTGAATTTGTCATGGTGGCGGATGCATACTCTAGAGCTAATTGTGGGTAAGGTCCATTTCGGTTTGCAGCCTGCTGTCTAGTCACCACTCCCTTTTGAACATTGTTTTGCAGGCACCACAGAAGTTACCGAGGCAGCTCTGGTGAGGGACATTCTGTACGTCTTCCAGGGTATAGATGGCAAAAACATCAAAATGAACAACACGGAGAATTGCTACAAAGTCGAAGAGAAGGTACGGTAACCAAAAGCTAGCTTGCAGTATTCAAAAAGAATGTCGCAAAGCACAGACGATGAGCCATGAGTTTGTAAGGCGGCTGCAGGTTTTGCAGAGCTGAGCGTGCCAGTCAGGTCGCCCTGGACTATGCCGGCTTATGTTTCCCTGTGTGGTGCCCTGTTGCTGGGGCCGCTTTGTGGGCCGTGCACACCTCCTTTTCCTGGGCCCAACTGCTCTGCATCCTGCTTGTGAGGCCTGAGACACCGGAGGACAGCCTCGCCTGGCGTCTTGGCCCTCAATGCTGGAGTCTTGCTTTTGGTTTCTTCCACACCTGCCTTGCCCACGCCCCTTTCCCATGGCATTGTGTCTCACCGGCCACTGACCTTTCACAGGGGCCTGAGGCCACACACCGTGCTGTGCTGAGGATGCTCCAGGGTGCGGCGACTGAGCTTGCTACGTCCTTCAAGGACTTTTCCATCACGGCGCTTGCCCTCTGTGCTTCCTTCCCTTGATGATGGCATGTCTGTTACTTTTGACTTTTGTGTGTTGAAGCCTGAGAATTGTAAGATTAGAAGTACAGTTGGTTGCGAAAAACAGTCATTAAAGTCCTGGTGTTGCTTTTTAACGTTTAACTCCTGATATGTCAACTTTTTAGGCAAATCTCAGTAAGTCTTTGAGAGACACGGCAGTCCGACTTGCTGAGCTGGGGTGGCTGCACAATAAAATCAGGAAATACACCGACCAGAGAAGTGTGGACCGTTCCTTTGGACTTGTGGGCCAGGTATGTTATGACTAGAGCATTTCAGGTGCTGCTCACTTGGGGAAATGCTTAGTCTACCCAAAACTGTGCTATGAAATAAATCTTAGTAGGCTTCTTTTCAAATGAAGCAGCTTTGATAGTCAGCGCCTGTTTCTGTTAGGGGCCACTCGAGGAAGTAGGAACCGTGGCAGGTGTTGACAAAGACTATTGGGCACGACAGGGTGGCTCTGTGCCTATTGGATGGCCACAGCGGCCAGAGCATGCCCGTGAAGCCTGAGGTGGCTCGGGGGAATTGTCAGACCCCAGAGACTCTGGGGAGGGGCCTGGCCAGCTGCTGCTGCTGGGGGTGGGGAGGAGGGCATGCCGGACCAGGGGCCAGGGCTGCCAGCCAGGGCCCCCACTGCTGCAGTGCTCCAGACAGCACAGGGAGACAGGGTTTGGGAATGCCCCCGATGCTGGAGACGGGACGCTGGTGCTGCTACCTGAGCGCTGCGGGGGCCCTGCTGGTGGCACAGTGAGCAGTCAGGAGGGAGGTGGTCCTCCTTGTCCTATCTGCTGGGCCTGAGGGGAGCAGCTGGCAAAGGACGGCGTTTCCCCTGTCCAGCCCTTCTTTGTGGTTAGTCGGCTTGTGGTTTTGTCTACAAGTTGGTTACTGGTTAATTGCTGATGAAATCTCCAAAAAATTGCTGAGAGAGTCACACAGCATCACTGGCTGTGAGCACAGCAGCGCGCGGGTCTCTGGCTGGTTTGTGGGGGCGTGGGGGAGCCGCCTGGCTGGTGTGTAGGAGCATGGCAGGCAGCATGGCTGGTTTGTGGGAGCGTGGCATGGCAGCGTGGCCGGAGAGTCAGAGCACGCTCGGAGCGTGGAAGGGAGACAGCTCAGGGGTGCAGCTTAGTCCACGCTTCGGCAGCTCTGTTGTCTTCTGTGAGCCTTCGTTTCTTCATGCTGGGAATGGCGGTGATGAGCACCTCCAGGAGTGTGTGGTGGAGACGGGGTACGCGTGGAGTCTGGCACTATTCCTGCCAGTTCTGTGTGGGTCTCGTGTGGGGTTGGGTGGCCGCCACGCTCCCCGTGCGCTCTGAGGCACACGGTGCCCAGTGGGCCTGATCCATGGCGTCAGCACGGGCAGAGCTCTCCAGGCAGGTGAGGCCAACGGCCATCCCCCCAGCAGGCTGTGATTTCTGGGAGTCCCTGTCCTCTTCCCCAAAGTGACCGTTTGTCGCATCTGTGTCGTCCCCCTGTGCACGCAGCTCTGCCGATGTGCTGCGTCAGGTGGCTAGGTGTGAGGCAGACCAGACCCAGAAGAGCTCAAGACGGCTGAACTGTCACGTGAGCCTCACTCCAGCCACCATTGAGTAGTTCACAGTGCTGGCTTCCAAGCCTCTTGTGCCAGCACCTTCTTGATTCTCACAGCAGCCCTCTAAACTTAGCAGGGCAAGTGCCAGTTGCCCCCAGTGTGCAGATGTGAAAATCGAATCCCGGAAGTGTGACTGATCTGCCCGAGCTGCCCTGACTGGGAGATGGCAGGAACCGGCGCAGAGAGCGGTGGGCCACTCCGTTCCTGAAGCTTTTGCATGCTCCCTTTGCTCCCAGCTCTTCAGAGTCGTTGCTGTGAACCATCCGGTCACGGAGGAAGTGATGGTCGGGCTGATCAGAAGAACACGGTGCGCTCACGCTGAGCTGGCTGGATGTCCCTGGTTCATGCCTGCTGACCTGGCATGATTGTTGCCAGGGCCTGCGTTTAGCCTCGAAGTGTCCCGGCGCTAGACTCGCCCCCTGGAGCACAGTCTGTTTTTGAAGGAAGGTTCTGCTTCCTAAGCGTGACGTTTATGCAAGCTTTCCGTGAACTGAGGGGCGGAGCCTTCCCTCCCAGCCTTTTGAGTGTGCACTCACCATGAGCCCTTCATTTAGGGTGTAGACTACTCAGAAGGTGACTTGCATACTCGTGTGTGTGTGTGTGTGTGTGTGTGTGTGTGTGTGTGTGTGTGTGCGTGTGTGCGTGTGTGCGCTCGCTCACACGTGTATGCATGTGTATTTTCTTTTTTGAGTTGGGGTCTCACTCCATCACCCAGGCTGGAGTGCAATGGCACACTCCTGGCCACCACAGCCTCAATCTGCTGGGCTCAGGCGATCCTTCCACCTCAGTGTTCCGAGTAGCTGGAACTACAGTCACACACCACCACACCTGGCTAATGTTTTGATTTATTGTAGAGATGGGGTCCCACCAAGTTGCCCGGGCTGATCTTGAACCCTTGGACTCAGGCAATCCTCTCCCCTTGGCCTCCCAAAGTGCTGGGATGACAGGTGTGAGCCACTGTGCCCGGCCCTCTTGTGTATATTTGTTTTCTATATGAGGGATGATGATTTGATTATTTTAGCAGGTTTTTGTTTTTTTAAAATTTTATGTGTTTGTGTGTGTCTGCCTGCCCGGAGTGCTGGGCTAGAGTTTAGTAGAAGAGGGTGCTGTGCCTCAGCAGACCCACGTGGCTTTTTCTGTAACTATCCCTGGCCTGAAATGTAATACACACCTTTGTGCCCACCAGTGCCAGGCATTTTCCTCCCGTGATCCAAGAGGATGAGCCAGTGAGGCCAGGGGTATTGGGTAAGCAACCTTCAAAAACAGACTGTGCTCCAGGGGGCGAGGCTAGCACCGGGACACTTCGAGGCTAAACGCAGGCCCTGGCAACAATCATGCCAGGTCAGCAGGCATGAACCAGGGACATCCAGCCAGCTCAGTGTGAGCGCACCGTGGGGTGGCCCCTGCTGGTACCTCCGTTGGGAGTCCAGACCCAGGGGTCTGTCTGATTCTGGATCTGGGACATTCTTTCTTGCTAGTCTCACTTTGGGCGCGTTCCTTTTTGTCCAAACGATTTTATTTCCTGTTCCCTTTTACGCCTAAAAGGGTGAAAATGTTGTTAGTCCCAGTCCACAAAACCTGAAATGCCGTGCAATAAGCCTGTACATCTTTGTGCATCGCTTTAAGGCATGCAGAAAAGCATGGAGCCTGCATATTTATTTGAAGAGGGCAGGTTTGCTTGTTTTTCCTGGTGGCTTCTTCCCCCGTTGACACTGTGTGGTGACAGATGACAGAGCAGGAGCCATCCCTTGGCAGGCTGCGTCGACTGTTGGCTCTTGAGAGGCCAGGCTCCTGAGAGGCCTGGTTTATGTCGAGTTTGCACCCAAAGGCTCTTGTCGCAGGACGACATGCAGATCCATGAAGGTGCCTCTGTAGCCTCCGTGCCTATGTGTGTGTTTTGACTTGAGCCCTTCAGTGTTTGAGATTGGAGAGGTACAAAGACGTTTTTGCTAACAGGGATGGGAAAAGCAGGCAGTGCAGACAAAAAATTAGGGAGATTGGAATTGAGCCGCTAGTTTTCAGACTTTGTTAAAGACAAGGATGAATATTGTATTTTAACTCAAACCGCGGAGAGCACTTCACGAGAAAGACTCCTTCTCCAAAGTGACTGCCCTGGAGCTTCCTGAAAACCCTTCTGCCTGTTTCTCATTGCTGTTGTGCAGAGCTCTTGCTTTTTGTGCTCAGGAGCTTCGCTTCTCTGATGCTCTTCAGATACGGACTGTGGTGGGGAAGGCAGCCAGGAGCCTGCAGACGAGCCAGGGCTTCCCTGCGCTGAGCCCCGCCTGACTGCCTAACAGCGCTGGGCCTTTGCTCTCAGGGTGAGTCGAGGGCAGCGGCGCAGCTGCTTTCATCACACTTCTCTTTCCAGAGCTTTTGTGCCGCCTTGCACCAGGAGCTCCAAGAATACTACCGCCTACTCTCCGTTTTGCATTCCCAGGTACGTGTTTGTTTTCATTTTACTTTCTTCATGATTTGAAGGGTTCGAAGACGGAAGCTATACAGAATAGTTGGAGTTACTTCATACGTGACGTTTAAAAGACAGCAGTCTGTGTGTGAGGGCCAAGCAAGTGTCAGAGTATCCTAGAGCCGGCCAGCTGCTAACTTGCCGGGTTCTGTGTGCCACTTAAAGAACACTTGTTGCCGGGCTCGGTGGCTCAGCCTGTAATCCCGTGCCTTTGGGAGGCCGAGGTGAGTGGATTGCCTGAGCCCGCGGGTTCGAGACCCGCCCGGGCAACTTGGTGAGACCTCATCTCTATAATAAATCAAAAATTAGCCAGGCATGGTGGCACGCGCCTGTAGTTCCAGCTACTTGGAAGGCTGAGGCGGAAGGATCGCCGGCGCCTAGCAGGCAAGGCTGCGGTGGCCGGGAGTGGCCACTGCACTCCAGTCTGGGCGACAGAGTGAGACTCCAACTCAAAAAAATAAAAAAATAAAATAAAAAAAAGAACACTTGTCACTCTGAAATACAGTTGTCTTCCTAAAAGGGCCGTTGGCCTCACTTTTATGAGAGTAACTGCTGCCTCGGGTTCACCTGGGGGATTGGGAGGGGCGATGTGTTCTGTGGTTTGTGCTGAACCTTCTTCCTCGTCGTCTTCAGCTGCAGCTGGAGGACGACCAGGGTGTGAACGTGGGACTGGAGAGCAGCCTCACGCTGCGGCGCCTCCTGGTGTGGACCTACGACCCCAGGATGAGGCTGAAGACGCTCGCGGCCCTGGTGGATCACTGTCAAGGTCACGAGACGCTGCCTTCTGTGTGTGCCTCTGAGGCTGCTGGCAGCGCTTGCGGGTGGGGAGGGCTCTCTAGGTGTGCGTGTGTTCCCTGCCCTTCCGGATCCTCACGGCCAGGAGTGTGTTGACTGGATGTGAATGAACAGATGGAGCTCAGACTCCGGTGTTCACCTTATAGGATGTGGCATGTCGTGACATGCAGGTGGGAAGGAGGAGGCATCTCGTGTTTGAAGCGCACTGTGTGGTCAGTGGCGATGGCTGCCGGCCTGCGGGCAGCCCATCCTCATGGCCCGTGCGTGCCGCACCCTCCTGGGGTCCAGGGCCGTGCCTGTGTGTGTGTCCGTGTCTGCACCACGGACAGTGGCAGAGGCTCTCCTGGGCCCTCGCCTCCACCTTTCCAGGTGCTCCCTGGATATCCTCCTCCCTGATTGTGCCTCCTTGGTCCACGGCTCTTCGTCTTTTCCCTCTTCGCGCCGTCACACCGGGGTCCTGGCAGTTGCTGCCGTGGGGTTGGTGGGACCACATGAGGGGCAAGGCCGGCTGCCCCTTGCTGGAACCCAGGCATGCTGCCATCTCTGCTCTGTGCTCCCCGGGATGGGAAGGGCAGGAACCTCACCTTGCTGTCAGTGCCGTCCTCACTCTTGGCTCATCCCCGCAAGCACAGTAAATAGTGCCTGTGATCCCCCCTCCGTATCTGGACTCCCACCAGAACCCACCTTTATCTCCATCCCCGCCACGGAGTCCTCTCCCTCCCCCGCTGTGCTTCCTGCGCTCAGGGCGCCTGTGCTGTGGGGCTCTTGCCGGAGCCGCCACCTGCTCCCTGTGTGGTCTCACCACCCTGTCTCGTGCACACGTGCCGGGGCGGACTTCCGCCAGGTCGTGCCGGCCCTGCCTTGGGCTCTTGGTGAGCTGGTGAGATCCTGGATTCCCAGTGCAGCGTGAGGCTCTCTGGGAGTGCTCCAGTGTCTGGACCCACTCCTAGTCCCTCATCCCAAGCTCTTCTGCCAAGACGCAGGGGCTGCTGTCCACCCGGGGCAGTTTTCAAACTGTTGCAACCAGTTCATGGGTTACAAGACCGGTGAGTGACCTGAGATTCGTGTGTTTCAAGGGGGCACCCAAAGAAACCACACCACAATCTGTTTCTAAAAACTGTGCATCTGTTCCACATGTTTAAACTCCAATCACCTTCAAAGGACTCTGCTTTTGCTGCAGTACTCCTACTGAGATGCTTTTCCACTGCTCACAACAGGTTTTGCACTCCTCAGTTTTCATGCCTTTCAGTACTTCTGCCTTTTTTTGTTTTGCCTCCTCCACATTGGCAGGATGTTTCCCTCCGAGGACTTTTTTCGTCTGGGGAGATTTAGACAAAGTTGCTTGGGGCAAAGTCGGGTGAGAATAGGGAGAAGAGGCGTTGGGGTCATGCCGATTTTGGCTCAAAACTGCCGAACGCTCAGTGTAGTGGGCAGGCGTGCTCGTAATCCACCTGTCATGAAAGGGGCAAATGCACTGAAAGACTCTCCAACAGAAATTCGCTGAAGCCGAACCCAGCCTCTCCCGACAGCGCTAGCTGGCACACGAATGCCCATGAGCCCCAGAATACTCCCCTGGGGCGCCAGCCTGCACAACAAGGGCCTGCCCTCCAAAAGGTTACTCTGGGTTTTTTGGGTCCCCCTCCCACACCCAGATGGTGCAAGTGTTGACGCACAGAGTTTTTGTTTTTGACACACGTGTGTCCCGAGTTGTAGTCTAAATCCTGGCATGTCTTCGAGGAACGAAAGTCTCCAGAACTGAGGTCTGGAGCAGTCGCTGTTGGCTGTCCCTTGCTGCTGTGCCCTCTCTTGGCTGTCATGAGCACAGGGGCTCCCCTGGAGCCAGGGCGTCTCGACTCCGTCTCGCTGCTTCTTCCCAGAGGGCGTCAGCTACGAGGAAACACACGCACCGCATCTCCACTGCTGGCACCTTCGGCTGGTGGGAAAGGCTGGGTTTGTGCCGTGGGTGTAAATTGGGGTGTTTCTCTGTGTCTCCCCAGGGAGGAAGGGAGGTGAGCTGGCGTCGGCCGTCCACGCCTACACAAAGACCGGAGACCCGTGCATGCGGTCCCTGGTGCAGCACATCCTCAGCCTGGTGTCCCATCCTGTCCTGAGCTTCCTGTACCGCTGGATCTATGATGGGGAGCTGGAGGACACGTACCACGAGGTGAGGGGGCATTAGGTCCTGGATGTGGTCAGAAGCGCCCGGGTGCCAGGCCTCTCTCCCTGGGCTCTCCTCCAGAGGGGCGCGACATGCCTCCTGGAAGGCCTGTGGCTGGCGCAGTACCCTGAAGGTCTGATCTCTCCCTGAACTGCAGACGAGTGCATGGGTTCTCTGGTTAGTGGAGGGTTCACCTCCTGACTGGAGCAGTGGGAAGACGCCGCAGTGTAGTGCCCCTTGTCCAAGGCTGCTGGCACGTTGGCGACATGGCAAGTCTTCGGCATCCTGAGTCCAGCGTTGTTGTCTTGCTGGGGCAGGGTCATGGTTACGTTATCAGCTCACTTTTTATAGACCGTTGCGGTAGTCCAGCTCCAAAGATGGAGATGGCGTTGGCAATTGTGAGAATGAGAGAAAGAGGGGGAGAGAGAGAGAGAGAGAGAGAGAGAGAGAGA
>NW_007258844.1:636775-676487 GCF_000164805.1 Carlito syrichta
GACAGACTTGGACAACTGCTTAGATTTGAGCAGAAGACCTTTATTGAGTGTCAACAGTGGGCTTTTTTACTTATATGTCTTTCATGTAAACACAAAGCCAGGTGTGTGACGGGCGTCCCCCACCCACCAGATATTCCTTCAGTTATGAGGAAGAAAATCACATAACAGATTGCCTATAAATCCTTTTCGTCCTATGCTAGCTTATGCTAATACCAAGTTAAACAATAGATAACCTAAAAATCCCATAACAAACACTAACCTTAATCCGTGACTGACCTATCCTATAAACCTTTTTCATCCTAAGCTGATTTATACTAATACCAAGTTAAACAATTCTATAGAAACTTAAGTACTTACTTTACAACCTGAAGAGGGCCTTCCCAGAATGTTTGGAATGTGGCCAGTCCAAAGTTCATAGTGGGCTACCTGCAAGTAAGCTAGCCGCATTTTTTCAACAAAATGGCTGTCTTCTAGAACTATATTCTACAATTTACACCTTATTCAACTTCAGTAAATTCTAAGATCATGACCCAGAAACCTGTGACCAATACTAAGGCTCTTAGATGTGACCCGAGTTTGAACTGTAAGTTGTGCGAAAGCCAAAACTGCAGTTTGTGGAAGAATGGGAGCAATGAGCTTCTAAAGTTAGCTTGTGTCCGTCCCAGCCTCAGAGTTTTTATGTTTTGAGCTTACAGGAGCTTATTTTGGTTAGTGCTGAGTAGAAAGGGGGAGGGAATGGGTTCAACAGCTCCCAAACACATCCTAGTGGTCTCGGGGTCAACGACTCTTCCTGATCCCAAGTGCTCAGTGGGCCTCCATGGCTGGCTCCCAACAGACCGTGGTCCTGTGGTCTGACGAAACGAGGTATCTGTTTAGGGACCTTTTGGAATATAGTCAGTTCTGCTATTGTGCAGCGTGTGCTTCTTAAAAATCGCTGCTATGAGGCAGGGCGCAGTGGCTCATGCTTGTAATCTTCAGCACTTTGGGAGGCCGAGGTAGGAGGATTGCATGAGCCCAGGAGTTTGAGACCAGCCTGGGCAACATAGTGAAGAGACCTGGTCTCTGCAAAACCTCAAAAAATTAGCCAGGTGTGGTGGTGCGTGCCTGTAGTCCCAGCTACTCTCGAGACAGGAGGATCACCTGAGCACAGGAGGCCAAGGCTGCAGTGAGCCGTGATGGTCCCACGGGACTCCAGCCTGGGTGACAGAGTGAGACCTCAGCTGAAACAAAGGAGTCACTGGTATGCATGCGTTGTGCGAGTTTGAGCCACGTGTGTGATGTGCAGGGGTGTGGGTGGTGCTGACTGCTCAGTTTATGTTGCTGGTCCTTCTATGGCAGTGTGTGTGGCTTTATCTTATGACTGCCTATTGTCTTGTGGTTTGGCAGGTCCGGTTTTGTCCAGTGACTTCCCTGTTGATAATGCGTCCTTTGTAGCTTCTCATGTCATAAACACGGTGATAGTGACATCCTTGCGTGTGCCATCCTGTGCCTGTTCTTGGGTCTCTCTGGGGCGGGTTCTGGGAGTCTGGGCTGCTGGGCTGTGGTAGCCGGGATGGGGCCACTGCACTCCAGCCACTCAGCCTGGGCAACAGCTGGGACCTGGCTCAGAAAAGGAGAGTAAAGAGTCTGTCCCCTTTTTCCCTCAGTAGTTAACATGTCAATTGCAATTCCCTTCTGGTCACTTGTGCCTTTTCTGATGACGACTGGTCAGTTGATTGGTACACGTGGCTTTTCTTCCAAGACTGGAGTGGGAGCTGTCTGAGCTTTCATGCTGCTGAAGACATGCGAAAACAAAATAATGAAAACAAAAGATAAAGCCATGCACTAGCTATGGATCTCTTATGAGTTTAGTGCCTAATTTCTACTACTTTTGTCTTTTTTCTTGTGAATACTTTAGTTCATTCTAAATAATCTTTGACTGTGCCACTGACTCCTTACGTGCACCTAGCTTTGACGCGCCCGTCAAGCTCCCCCCAGCTCTCTAGCTGGTGGTCCGCCATGTGTATTACCTGCCCCTTTCCTTGACAGGGACGAAGGGCCTGCAGAGTTGCTGGGACTGCAGAGCATGGGGCAAGACCCTGGGCATGGATTTCCGTGGCCCCTTTCTCTAATGTCTCTAATGCTATAGAGGGTGCCAGAAGCGGACCCTGAGACCAGCATGGTCTATATTTGGGTATTTCCTTGATGATTACTTAGAGTGTGTGTAAGACAGATCTTCAGGTTTTATTTATTTAAAAATAAAAGGTTAAATAATCCTGTTGAGTCTAACGTTAGAATTAGTAGCTCAAGTCATTAGTCAGCTCTTGCCTCACTGGCAGAGAGTTTTACTTTTAAATGCTTTTCTTTCAATTTAATTTTAGACTTAGGAAAGTGGCAGGAATTAGGCGAGACGTTCCCAGGTGCCCTGCCCAGGGTTACCTGAGTGCCCACATGTAACTACGTTGATTTCATCACTTCCTGTCCTCTTTTTTCCTTAAGATCCTTATATTTACGATTTACTTTTTCTGTTTACGGATTCTGTATTTAGTGATTCTATTTTTTAAAAAAAAAGATTTCTCAGGACCTGAGGTTAGATAGAGCTTTTGGAAATTCAAGATTTGTGATTTCTTAAATCTGCTGGTTATTTTGTGCAGATAGCCCTTTTTACCACAGATGTTCTTGTTTGCTTTGGTAGTTTTGGTTGTGGCATTTCTCAAAAATGCCTTGGGATTGACAGAGCTGAGGGTAATCTTTCTTGACATAAAGTCTATTGTGTTTTTTGCCGTGGAGCCACTGTATTTAGCACTGCAATGCCAGAGGGCCTATACCACCCACCAGCTGATCACTTAGTAACTCACCCGCCTGCTTTCTCTCTGTGGGCAGAACTCAAGAACTTAGGTTCTGATATCAGCTGACTTAGGCTCGACTCTGGGCTTCGGTGCCTGACGCGGTGCATCCTGGCGGGGACCTTCAGCTCTGTGAACTCCCTTCTAATCTCCAGATGTGCACATGGTCACGGTTGCCTCATGGGATTCTGTGTACTGCAGGGATTGAGTCCGATAAACTAAGTGTGCTGTGTGCAGCTTGCTGTTTGGAATTAGAGGAGGCGTTGGCTGGACTATCTTCTGTCCCTTGGGTGTCTGTGGCTTTTCAATTATTTGTTTGGAGTTCCCTGACATCTCTGATTTCTGTTAGACCCTAAATTTGTAAATAGTTAACTTAAGTCTTTGATTGGCTTGGGGAAGGTTCTCTTAATTTAAATAATTTATTTATCACAATAACTTGGTGGTTTGGTCATTGTGTAACTCAAATTAGGAAATTTTGTCTCTTTAGTTTCTACATAGGTTATTTTCCCTCAGTCTGCCTAGTGTGAATTACAACTTGGTTGTAAATTATATTTCTTCAAGTTTGTGGTTTACTTTAAATAACTGTATGTGAGCCTAAAATCCTTCGTTTCATAGTAGTTTATTGAATATATGGGTAAGAAAATCCTACTTTCTATAATCAGAAGAAAGTGCAAAATATCATTAAAGAGATAGAAGTTCTAAAAAGGAACCAAACAGCAATTCTGAAGTTGATAAGTGCAGTGACTGAAGTGACAAACCTCTCTAGGGGACTCCACAGCAGATCTGAGCAGGGGAAGAAGGTCGGTAACTTGAATCAAGGTCAGGTGAGATCATCCAGCCTGGACACCAGAAGGTGGAAAGAAGGAAGGACGTGAACAGAGCCTTGGGGGCCTGCAGCACACAGACCTGATGAGAAAACATCAAGCCGCACAGCCGAGGAGCTCAACAACTCCCCGCAGCAGGGAGTGCCCAAAATGAGACACATTTGGGCTGAGTGTCTCTTACCCGAAATGCCTCGGAGCAAAAGATTTGTATTTCGGAGTTTTCAGGTTTGGCAATGCTCGTATTATACCTTCCATCAGCATCTCCGACCTGAAAATCTGAAATCAGAAATGTTTCAGTGAGCACGTTCTTTGAGTGTCGTGTTGGTACTCAAAACCTTTTGGATCTTGGAGTATTTGGGTTTCAGATTTTCAGGTTAGGAAGACACTCCGTCAATCAAATGCACAGTCAGACTACAGAGAGCTAAAGACAGAAAGGAAGTCTTTGAAGCAGCAAGTGGGAAGACGTCACTGTCTGTTCATGGGACACCTGGGTGTCCACATGCAGGAGAATGAGTTGGAGTCTCCCATGTGTGCCGTGTGTGCAAGTCAGTTCAACGTGGATCAGATGGGAGATGGGAAGAAAAGTCTTCAACAAACGGTAACGGAGACCTGGATGTCCACACCCAGGGGGATGAATTGGAGTCTCCCATGTGTGCCGTGTGTACAGATCAGCTCCACATGGATCAAACCCCCACATGTAAGAGCCAAAGTTATAACACTCTCAGAAGATAATATAGTTTCGCATCTTTGGGATCATGGGTTAGGCAGTAATTTCTTAGATGTGTCACCAAAAGCATGAACATATAAAGTCGATTGTACTTCCTCAAAATTAAAAACTTTGTACATCAGAGAACACTTTTGAGAAAGTGAAAAATCCCTCAAAGAATGGGAGCAAAATATTTTCAAATCATCTGTCTGGTAATGGTCTAGTATCTCATCCCAAATATACAAAGAACTATCACAACTCAGCAAGATAAATATTGTAGCCCCATTTCAAAAAAGGACTTGAAGGCTGGGTTCAGTGACTCATGCCTGTAATCCCAGCACTCTGGGAGGCCAAGGTGAGAGGATTGTTTGAGCCCAGGGTTTTGAGACCAGCCTAGTCAACATAGCGGGGGAAAAAGAAAAAGCCTCTTGTTCCAGCTACTTGGGAGACTGAGGTGGGAGGAGGTCAAGGCCTTGGTAAGCCGCGATCATGTCACTGCACTCCAAAGAAGACATGCAAATAGTAGGTACAGGAAAAGATTTTCATAATTAGTCATTAGGAAAATGCAAGTTAAAACCACAACTAAATACTACTTTACACCCAGTAGGAGAGTCTTGAACATAAACAAACCAACAACCAGAAAATAACAAGTGTTGGCAAGGATTTGGAGAAAGCGGAAGCATCATGTAATGCTGGTAGAAATACAGAATGGTGCAGCCACTGTGGACACGGTTTGGCAGCTCCTCAGGAAGTTAAATGTAGCTTTACCATATGACCCCGGAGAAGTGCAAACCTGCGTTTATGTAAAACTTGTACACGAGCGTTCCTAGCAGCATTACTTACCATAGTCAAGAAAGTGAAAGCGACTCCAGTGTCCCCAGCTGAGGAGTAGATCCACGAGTGTGACAGAGCCGCGCAGTGGAGTTTTATTCAGCCTTCACAAGGGACGGAAGTCTGGTGGCGACTACAAAGTGGACGCCTTGACAGCATTGTGCCGAGTGAAGTAAGCCAGACTCCGAAGGCCACACGTGGACATCTGGTGAGGTGTCCAGGCTGGGCGAGTCCATGAGATGGGGAAAGCAGTGCTGGCGGGGTGGGGTGGGGAGGGCGGGGAGTGACTGCCCCGTGGGGGTGGGTTCTCTTGCTAGCCATTAGATAGCAGGGATGGTTGCATCACCAGGTGTGAATATACTGAAAATCACTGCGGTGCACCCTTTGAAGTATTATCTCAGTGACAAAAATCAGAGTGCAAACGTTGTGAAAGCAGAGACGCCTGGTGAGGAAGTGGCTGTGTGCAGTGACTATGCCTTCTTCTTTTTTTTTTTTTTGAGTTGGAGGCTCACTCTGTCGCCCAGACTGGAGTGCAGTGGCTGCTCCCGGCCACCGCAGCCTCGACCTGCTGGGCTCCGGCGATCCTTCCGCCTCAGCCTTCCAAGTAGCTGGAATTACAGGCACGCGCTAACACGCCCAGCTAAGTTTTTTAGATTTATTGTAGAGATGAGGTCTCGCCTGCCCAGGCGGGTCTCGAGCCCATGGGCTCAGGCAATCCATTCACCTCAGCCTCCCAAGGTGCGGGATTACAGGCTGAGCCGCTGAGCCCGGCTGACTATGCCTTCTTGACTGAGTCCTTGCCCCGCTCTCTGCTGGTTTGGTGTCCTTCTCACCGAATCGTCACTGTCCACCTGTAGCCCCTCGGTTCTTACCCGCACGTCCGTTTGCCTGCACTTTGGGGCCTTGCAGGGAGTTGTAGTATAGACGGATGTGGTACAGGGCTTCCAAAGCTCTGCACTGCTTCTGGGTGCTGTGAGGCTCGAGGAACCCTGGCCTCCACCTGCTGGTCCTCTGCAGGACCCCGGAGCCTATGGGTGCCTCGAAGGATGTTGTAAAACTGGGGGTGATGAAACAAAGGGAACTGAGTTCAGAGGCCACCTCCACCCATGCCCATGGTCTTTGTGGAGCTGTTTCTTGGGAGTTTTTCTTTGAGGCAAAAAGCTGAGTAGCCACTTTGAGACAAGTCATGCCGCGTAGTGGAGAAATGCAGTTGCTGGGAACGGATGCTGCTTGCCTTTGCTCTGTCTCGTGTTTCCCGGCTGAATGTCCAGTTAGTGAGGGGGCGACCTGTGGGCTTGTTTAATTGACACACGACACACGAGGGGCTCAGTGTTTGGCAGCTTACGCTGCGTGGTGAGAGGCGTGTCAGAGCCACAGGCGTGTGGTTTGCGATCTACACGAAGAGCTGAAGGCAGAGCTGAGTCCCAGGCGGAGGGCGGGGGACATGCAGCGGGAGGCTCCCTCCAGGTCCACAGACTCCCGCGCTCTGTCTTGGGCCCGTAAGGAAGCCTGAGTCACTACTGGACCCGGAGCTTGTCTTTGACCCGGGCCTTTGCAGATACAAGACAAGCCTGAGTCGCCCACGGCGTGGCCTGAGAGCTGCGCATTCTGCGGCGATGGAAGCCCGGCGTGGCCTCTGGTCCTCTTGCCTGGGCTGGGGGAGATGCTGGTGGGACGCACGGCGGGCACCTGCTCTTGGCTGTCTCTGCAGGGCGACCGTGGCTCCTCCGGGACTTCCCTGCATGGGCTCCTGCCAGTCACAGGGGCATCTCGGTCTCTGCTGACGCTGCCCAGAGCTCCCTTCAGGCGTGAAGACGTCCTCCTGCCGTCCTTCCTGGAGGCCCCGTGAACGCCAGGGCTCCCCTGTCCTGGGAGAGGCTTCTCTGCCTCTCTGAGCCGCACTGCGAGCCTCCCTGCTCAGCAGCCTCTGGGCTCAGCCGACTTGCAACCGAAAGACAGTTTTTGCCCTGCTTGTTTGATCTGAAAGGGAAGCTTCCAGATGGCCTCTGGGCTTTGCTCTTCCTAGTGCAGTGTCGTTAAAAACTGCCTCTATGTTTGGCTCTGGCCACCTGGCTTTTTTAAAATTTTAACAATAAAATAGGCACAGACCTTTTAGCCCAGTTGTGTGGGAATAGTATCTAGTTTTTATTTTATGTTTTTATTTATATCTTGCATATCTGCAAAGGTAGGGACAGATAGAGGGCTATAAGAAATTGAAGTAGTTCTCTTCTGAGTGATTAATATGGAAAGTACCTTCAACATTTGGGGAAAAGTTTATCATCTTTGGCTCTTAAATGTGGTACCCTAAAGTAAACCATGTTTTCCACTGTGGTTCCATGTTTTCGACGTTACTGTCTAGGGGAGCTGTGGTCAGTCCTTTCTGTTGCCAGCATGGCTTCTCTCCCCTGAAACTGAGTCAGGTACACACATCTGCCAGTGTGCTCAAGTTATGAGCAGAGCAGCTCAGTGATCATTTGCCTTTTGGAGAGTCAAGTTTAGGTGCTTCAACTCGCAGCAAGAAAAGAAGGGGAAAGTTAAAATCGAGCTGCCTTGCTTTCAAAATTAGAAAATACTCAGCTTGCTTCAGATGTAGACTTAAATGCTGTGGTGGTATCCTTGAGATCTCGGCATCCTTGAATCGGAAGGCCCGTGAACGTGGAGTGTCTCTGTGGGTCCAGGTAGCTCTTTTGCTAATTTGCTCCTTTTGTATTGTTGTGAAGATTTATTGAAGTTTAAAAGTTTATCATATAAGATGTCTTACTGTTAACATTTGTATGCCATGCTTTTGAAATATCGTCATTTGTCAGTTTACCTCGTAGGTTATCCATACTTGTTTATACAAAGACTCTGCCCAGCTGCCCGTTCCCGTGGGTCAGGGGCTATTTTATTTTTCTGGGTGAGGCCTGGGGAGACTCTGGTGACTGCCTGCATGATTGGCAAGTGGCAGTTGGAAGTTTTATGGTCTGCATTAATGGATCTGGTTCTTAGAAGCGAAGTTGCTTGCTAAGAAAATTACCCTCTTCATTTCTGTTTTTAGTAGGGAGGCCTTGGCGTTGGTCCAACAGTTAATGAGAAATCATGGCACAGTTATGTTTTTTTATTTTTTTCTCAATTCTTTCTGTGTTTGACATAATGGTGAAAATGAAAGAAGCTTGAGTGGAAATGCATCAATAAAATAAAAGCATATTGCAACTATATCCTGGCCTTGGGTTTTCCTCGATAACTATATATTTTTCACAGAATTAATTATATTCTAAAGTGCCCCCGTGCTCTTTGTGTTTCTGCGGGCTGTTTGCTGGCAGCGTGGTCGCGTGCTGCCGTGCCCTGAGCTGAAGCGGCGCTTTCATAACTTCTAAGACGCCTGCATTGTCTGTGGTTTCTATGGTTTAAATTAAATTTTCCTATTGTTCATACTGATAAGAATCCGGCTGCACTCCGACTATCAGGATACATTAGTGTGTTGTCTGTAAAAACTAACTCTTCTCTTTAAGTGAATAACAGATATACACTACCTATGCAATTAATCTAATCTGTTGAATGGCGGGGCCTGGAGCCGTCCTGGCAGGAGCTCGGTGGGCGCCGAGCCGTGAGATGACTCCTGGGGGCGCCGACGCCCTTCGGTTTCTCTCATGGATGGTCTCAGGGCGTGTTCGGGTAATGACAGCTTCATCACAGCTGCACCGCGGATCCCGAGAGCAGCACCAGTCATGCATCTTGAATTAGAAGGAAATGCAAGTCACAAGCGCCTGAAATAGATCAGTGATTGCTTTAGTCCCTTGAATTGATACCAAAGGTGAGAAATTTTAGTTGAAAATACGTGTAGCAGCCTCTTCCCTCTGTGGCCATGAAACTGTGGGCGTTTATTCATACGCCCCCTTCTGAGGAGACGGACTGCGTGTAATTGATGCCATCCAGCGCTTACTCGCAGGGGCCACAGAGAAGACTTGGCATCAGTAAACTTCTGTTTTCTTAAAGATTTACCCTTGGAAGTAGATTCCTGTGAAAGGAAAAAATCATTTTTAGTTGGCTGCTCTGGGGAAATGATGTTATTAAAAAAATATTTGCTGGTAACGTGTGCTAAATACTTGGCTGGAATTACTTGGTTTTTAAAAATCAAACAATGTTTTTTCCTGATTAAAAATATTTGCAGTTAAAAAAATTTTGATCATAAGCACATACAGAGGAGAAAATTAAAATTCATCAGCTTTCCTGTCATCAACAGTAACTTTTGTTGCTGTTTATGTGGCTACCCCTTTCCTCTGTGTATTTGTATATGTGTCACGTCTTGAATAGTACTTTACATCCTGTTTTTTTGAAGTAAATAAAGAACATTATTTTATGGCATTAAATATTTTTTTTCTACAGCAAGCGCCAAAATACTTTCTGAGACTCCTGAGGAGTATGTAGAACTAGGTATGTTGTGAATATAATTGTCCTTTGGGATTTATGTGGGGAATTGGTCCCAGGACCCATGCAGACACTGAAGTCCACACGCACTCATGTCTTGCAGTCGCCCTACAAAGCCACGTGTCGGGACAGTGGGCCCCCCGTCCACATATGCTCAGGTCCTGCAGTCGGCCGTGAACCCGCTTATAGGGACCGTGGGCCCTCCATCCGCACACATGCAGGTATTAGTGGGCTTCCCTTCCTGGTCAGGTTGTGTGTCATTTGTCTGCTAATAACCTCTGTGCTCTGGACTTGGGGCTTGGACTTAGGGATTTATGAAAAGATCACCAAAAAGCATTTTTGGTGCGATATGTAGTAGGTTTTACAGTCCAATCAGGTAGGTTGCATAGCCAGCGCTGGGTCTCAGGCTATCCTCGCTGGATTTAGAATAATGCCTGGTGCTAGGGCGTGGTCCCAAGGCCCTTTCTCCCTCAGAGGAAGTAGGGCTTTTTGGAGAAGCGGCTGCTTTAGGTCTGGGAGAAGCGAAGCTAAGCCTGGAGGCTTCCATACTAGAGAGCAGGGAGCACACTTGGGCCCAGGATGCCCCCAAGAGGCTCCGTCTTCCCAGCATGGGCACCAGTAGAATCAGCACTGTGACGGGTTGAGGCAGTTAATCTGCCTTCTCTGATGATATAAAACACAACAAGAAACCGATCAAGGCACTATCAGACGCCCCCTCAGCACTTTTTGATCCGTCCAGTGCTTCCCTGCTGATCTGTTAATGTAATGAATGATAGTGACAGCCTCTGAGAAGCGTCCTTTGCTCAGAGGGCAGGGTGGCGGGTTGAGAAAGTAGTCCAGCCGGCCAGTGAGGAGAAAGAGCCATCCGGTAGATGTGTCCTGTGTGCCAGAGTCAAGCTAGACTCCAGGGGAATTGGAGAGCCAAGTAGCAAAAACAGCACAACAGGATTCCTAGAGGAACACGGTGGAGAGTGCCTCTGGGACCTGGGAGTGGGAGGATCTTGGACAGGACACGCAGAAGCTGTGGGAATACAAGTGTCTCCACATGACACAACCTAGAGTGAAGCAACACAGGCACACCTTGCGAACAGTGGCCGCGATAAACTTGGAACCATTAAGTCTGCGATGTGTAGCGATTCACAAATGGTCATGATCCCTGGTGTCCAAAGAGTTTTGGTATGTTGATGAGAAAAAGGCAAAATGAATAGAAAGGAGGGCCCAGAGCGCTCACAGAGAAGAAAAGCAGGAGCAACGGGAGCCGTGAAAGACTGCTCGGTGCATCCAAAGCAAGCAGGACACAGGATGCAAGACGCAGGCCACGGCGGCGGGAGGGGAACCTGGAGTGCCTGGAAGAACTAAAGTTACTTCAGCCAGCAGACCTGCTTATGTAAAGCAAGGTCATGGAAGTGGAAGCACAGCTCATGGCTGAGCATGAAAAGAAGCTGCTGTTGTCGGGCAAGCAGGCTGCAGACAGTTGACTCGGTGGCCTTCCTGATGCCAGTGCTGTGGGCTGGCGGAGGGCTCGCTTCCTCCGGTGACGCCTGGTGGCTGGGCTGGCCTCTCGTGTGCAAGGCGGGGTCGGCCTGCAGGTGACGAGCTGAGCCCAGGGGCTTTTGTGTGAGCAGGGCGTGTCGGCCCAGGCCTCTCTGGACCCCAGACCTGGGACTCTGCACGCAGAGGCTGTGAGGCTGTGAGGCTGGCCGTCGGAGTGAGGGCTGCGGGGGACAGTGGCACGATGACCACGCAGGCAGCTCTCAAGGTCTGCGTTGCCACTAGAGGGGCAGGCTCAGGCTGGGTTGCCACATTTCACGGCAGAGGCTGGGCTTGGCATGTTGTCTCCAGGCTATACTCCAAGAAAAAGTGTAATGGATTTTGCTATGCCTTTGCTTTACACATCTGGGAATTGTATGATTAACTTGAGGGGGATTCTATGCACAGTGCTCTAAAGCAAGTTTTGGTGTATCAGTGAGTAAGCCTTCTTGTAGCTAGAGAATGTGGCTTTCTGGAATAACCTGATGTTGCTTTTGGCTAATATCTGGCCCTAAATTAATTTTCCAGTGCTCCTTTGCTTTCAGTTTTTCGTGGCCTCAGACCCAACTGTTAAGACTGACCGGCTGTGGCATGACAAGTACACTCTGAGGAAGTCGATGATTCCCTCGTTCATTACGATGGATCAGTCCAGGAAGGTAGGGCTGGGGGAGACCGGGGGGTTTTGGGGCTTATTGCTTGCCTGGCCTTCCCTCCTCCTCCCCCCCCCCACTTGGATAGCCTGGCAAAACCTGTTTTCAGTTGCACAATTTTGTTGCGTTTTGGAACTGTTGATGTTCTTGACGTGGAGTAAATGTTAACGTGTGTTTGTCAATGTGTCCTTAAGTCGCTCGAATTCCCCTGATAACTGTCGTGGTTGCTCTTGTTATGCAGTTTCTTGTGAGCAGCCAGCGTGTCATTGAAGAACATTTGCACAATCATCCTGATTTTATGTAATCATGGGATATTTTTCTTTGTAGGTTCTCTTGATAGGAAAATCAATAAATTTCTTACACCAGGTTTGTCACGATCAGACTCCCACTACAAAGATGATAGGCGTGACCAAGTCTGCGGAGTCCCCCCAGGATGGTAGGTGCCGTGGTGGGGTGGTGGCGCAGGTGGTGGTGGCGGTGAAGTGATGATGGTAATGAGGATGGCAGTTTGCGTGGTGGTGATGATGGGGGAGGGAGTGTGCCGATGCCGTATGTCCCTGGAGGTATTTTCTGTTCCACAGTATTTGCAGGCTATCGGAATTATCTGCAAAACCCCTTGATACGTAGTATGAGACACACACACACACACACACACACACACACACACACACACACACGGTGCTAACAAAAGTTTAAACATTTTAAGAAAGGAAAAAATTGTATTAAATTTGTAACACTCAGTAGTCCATGAATACAAGTCAAGGAGACATCTGCAATCACAAGAGGTGCTCATGGTGGCTACCGTCAGCGTCCAGATACGTCTGATGACAATGAACTGAAAGTAATGCATAGATGACATCTCTGACAATGTGGATACATTATTTGGCATCCCTGTATAATATCTGCTACTATGTAAATTTTGTGTCCTTTTTATATGGAATTAAATAATAAGTATTGGAATAGCCGTGGCTATTTTTTTTTTGAGTTGGAGTCTCACTCTGTCGCCCAGACTGGAGTGCAGTAGCCGTTCCCGGCCACTGCAGCCTCGACCTGCTGGGCTCCGGCGATCCTTCCGCCTCAGCCTTCCAAGTAGCCGTAATTACAGGCGCGCGCTACCACGCCTGGCTGATTTTTTGATTTATTGTAGAGATGAGGTCTTGCTGCCCAGGCGGGTCTCGAACCCGCAGGCTCAGGAAATCCACTCACCTCAGCCTCCCAAAGGCGTGGGATTACAGGCTGAGCCACCGAGCCCGGCTGCCGTGGCTATTTTATCTTTCTTAGTAGTCTGTGTTACTTTTTTTTTTGAGTTGGAGTCTTACTCCTCGCTCAGTCTAGAGGGCAGTGGCCTGCTCATGGCCACTTCAGCATCAACCTGCTAGGCTCAGGCGATCCTTCCACTTCAGCCTTCCAAATAGCCGGTACTACAGGCGCACACTTATTTGCCCAGCTAATTTTTTGATTTACTGTAGAGACCAGGTCTCACCACGTTGCCCAGGCTGGCCTTGAACCCACAGACTCAGGCAGTCCTCTCGCCTTAGCCTCCCAATGTGCTGGGATTACAGGCTTGAGCCACCACTCCCAGCCTTTGTTACTTTTTTAATGGTCAAGTGACAGTGTACCAAAATGAGAAAAATAAAAGAATTCTTGCTGACGGGTGCTGTGCTTGGGGCGCAAAGGCATGTTCAGAAGTCAGCCAGGATTTGGCAGGTGTTGGTTGCATTCCAAGTGCTGGGTTAAACTGAGCCTGGCATGGCATCCCCTCTGCTCCCACCTTTCCTTCCTTTCCTGTTTGCTGCCTACCCTGTCGCGTCTTAGTGTTTTGTGTCTGGTGCTCCAGTTCTGGCAGGTCACTGTCGGTACTGTTATCTTGACTCCTTCGAGTGGTTTCCATCACGTGGGGTGTGTGGTAGGCCTAGGAGAGACAGCGTGCATTCTCGTGACTGGGCCCTCCATGGGCTTTCTAGTCCAGCAGTGGAGATAAGACTTGCAGTACAATAATGATCGGTAACGAAGGCAGAATGTGGCCAATGAGAGGAGACGTGGAGTGTCGTGGGTGTTTTAGACAAGGCGTCGGAGGTCTGGACGGAGGAGGATTGGTGGACGCGGCGGGAGGAGAGCCATTGCCTGCGGGTTCGTGCAGCCCAGGTGAGGAGGTGGCATGAGCCAAAGCACTGGCAAGGGACAGCAGGAGGCAGATGTGCTCCAGCGTTGGTGTGAAAACAAGGAAGAGCTGCCGTCGACACTCCTGGGTGACGGATTGAAGAGGGTCACCAGAGCCCGGTGTATAGGTGACTGGATGTGCTTTCGTTGTGGGCGTTTCCATCATGAAACAGAAATGGGCGTTTCTGGGACATCTGGAACATGGGGGGAGTGGGAAGAGGAAGATGTTGCTAGAACCCTGAGCCCGGGAGGCTGAGTGGAGCGTGTGGCAGAGAGTTTAGAATAAGGAAGGCTGGAGTATAGCGCAGCAGCTCTCATGCCTGCGAGGACTTCCTGCTGGAGACTCCCAGTGTGTGTTGGAAATGCTCTTTTGGAGATCTGGCTGAAGGTCAGGGCCGAACATGGGAGCTCGGCAAGCCCCTGCCCGCCGTGGACGCCAGGACGGGCCAGCTGGGGCAGTGGGAGTTCACACACTGTCACATGTGCCTATTGGGGCCCGTGGCGGGGGTGAGACAGACTTGGGAAATGCCCCACTCAAGAGGCAGAGGAAAGAAGGAAGGAGAGCTGGGGTAAGGTTGGCGTCTCGACCGTCTGCAGGGAGCTCACAGGGGCCCGGCCTTCAGAGCTCTGCACAAGGTGCTGCTGCCGTTCGGTGCTCCTGCTGACACGGCTGCTCTTACACTGCTGCTCACACCGCTGCCTTAATACTGCCACTAACAAACACGGCGGCTGCTGCTACTGCGGACGGCCCTCCATGTCCCTGGGTTCCACCTCTGCAGATTCAGCTGGCCCTGGGTTGAAAATACCAGGGGAAAAACAGTAAAAAATAACACGATTTAGATAATGCTGATAAAACAATACAGTGTAGCAGTTATTGACGCAGTGTTCGTGCTGCCTTAGGTGTTGTGAGTCACGTGAAGTTGCTGTGCGGTGTCTGGAGCATACGTGCGGGTTCTGTGCACACACGACCGACCATGTGTGTATCAAGGACTTGAGGTCTGGGGAGTCCGGGGTCCACGGGGTCCTGGGCCCATACTGGCAGACCCCGAGGGGCACTGCCTGCTACTCTACTGCTGTCCAGGACGCCTCCCATCCCCTCCTCACCCCTGCAGCTGCCTGGCCTGTGTGGAGAGCAGTCCTTCTGCAGGGGAGTTTCCAGTGGGTCCGGGAAGATGAAGGCTCCAAATCCTGAGACCCTGGTGATAGGCAGCTGTAGTGGACAGTGGCACGTTCAGATTTACCTGGGAGCAAAATAGGAAGCTTTACAAGTGTGAGTAAAGACCAAGGAGCACATTTTAACAACCGGAGCATAAAATATGGCTAAACCATGAAGGAGCAGAGCGGGTTATGGGCAAGTGCTGGGTCTTACCTCTTAAAAGGCTCCTTTGGGCTAAGATTGGTTGCTCTTTATTTAAGCCTTTTCTTTGGAGTGAAAATCTTGAATGACTCAAACAAGGTTTTGGTGGAAGCACTTCTGGAGGGAGATATTTATGTCCTTCAAACCATATAGATGAACGGACGTGTGAACCCTGCCCTTGACCGCCATGGTGAGTCCTGGAGGGCATCATGGGCGAAGGCCAGGCCGGCCCGTGCTTCCCAGTCACTGCATCTCCTCTGGGACACGCTCATCCCCTGTCGCAGTGGAATGGGAGTGCCAGCAGTATCGACAGGCTGGTGTGAGCTGAGTGCTTCTGAAGGACAAGCAGAAGAGGGTATGGTCTTCTGGCATTTTCACACGGGTTAACGCAGATCGTGAAGAGACTTGAACTTGGTGTTCCAGACGTTGGCTCTTGTTCTTGCTTAGCCTTGGACGAGTGTTGGCCTTTTCACACTGTGAGAGGATTCCTCAGCATGGGGACGGTTTCCAGCTCAAGGCTTCCTGTGGCTTGTCACTGAGGGGCCGCCCTGTGGACAGTTTGTGCTGCACAGATGTGAATCAGTGCTCTGTGGAGCCGTGCTGTGCAGAGCCTCTACCTCCCGGTTCTTTCACGGGGAAGTAGTGGGAGCATTTTCCTCTCGGTCTTGCCTAGATTCAGGCTTCTCTATTGACGGTGCTCTGGTTTTGCCCCTGGACCGTGTCCAGCGATTTCCTGGCATTCACTGTATGATGCTGTGACGTGTCTGCCTGGGGCTAACACCCAGTTTATGCACAGAGTTGTGCAGCTCGCAAGCTCATTCACGCATGTCTTGTGGTCTCAGGACTAATGTAGGAAGCCGTCTTGGGGGTGTGACAGGTGACTCAGCCCTGTGACCTGCCGATGTTAGTGAGGTTTCGAGTCAGTTACAGCATAGAAAGGGATCTTGGCATCATGAAGGGGCGAGTGCAGAGGACTGCCATGAGCCTAGCTTGGTGGCTGCGGGCTCCGGCTTGCCCTTGTGGACCGTGCTGCCGCTGCGTCTGGGCTCAGTGTGTCACGGATGCATGCACGGTAGACCCTGACTCCGTGTGTGCCATCAGTTCCTTTGTGAAGATACAAAGAATGTGTGTGTGTCCTCCTGTTCCCTACAGCTGCGGACTTGTTCACAGACCTAGAGAATGCGTTTCAGGGGAAGATCGACGCTGCTTATTTTGAGACCAGCAAATACCTGTTGGATGTGCTCAATAAAAAATACAGCCTGCTGGACCACATGCAGGCCATGAGGCGGTACCTGCTTCTCGGGCAAGGAGACTTCATCAGACACTTGATGGATTTGCTCAAGTAAGAACTGACTTTGGATATTTGCAGGTGCGCGGTGTATCGGCATGAGGAAGAATCTTAATTCTGTGTAAAAGAGTCAGTGGTATTGGAGGCCATTGAGTTGACGTTCACAGAGCACGTTTAACTCGTTCACCACCGCTGACGTGAATCCACATCATTCCAAATTCTGTTTCTGGCTGCTGCTGTCATGAAGTGACGTCTTTGCGGATTCTGTTTCTGAATGCTGCAACACTGTCATATGCCTATGTTATTAGATTTTGCTTGAAAATGAATGATGCGGCAAGGAGAGAGAAAGTTAATTGAGATAATTATCTAATATTGACTGTGCAGTGTTGTTATCGATTTACGTAGTTGGTAAAAATCACAAGTTGGTCATTATTTTGTTGCGATTTGTGTTGTATTTTGATATTTCAGGACTTTCTTACTTCAGTGTTAAAAATAATTTACCATGGTTATGGAAGGTGAAGACATACATGGTGATGAGATTTCTGAGGTTGAAGGTGAATCCAGTGAACTTATTAATGATATTGAGACAGATAGTGATGTAATGATGCAATGTAAATGAAGACATATATCTAAAACATATATCTCTATATCTATATCTATATATAGCATATTAGGTTTATAATCCGAATAAAAATACAAAGTACGGAATGCTAGTCAGAGTGGTATCTGAGGCAAATCCTCAGTATGACTGCAACTTTCGACTGTGTTGTGAAAAAGGTGACAGTTTAGAAAAAACCGTCTTACTTGTGATTAATAACCGAAGTTTGCGGCAACCAACTTCAGATTTTTTTTTTACCCACTCTCAGTATTAGGAAAGTGAAAAATGTGCCAATTGTGCATATGTTCAAATGGAGTCTGAAAAGCTGAGACTGTGACATTTGGACAAGTTGCCGTCCCTTCGTGTTTGCCTGGCCATCAGCAGAGTGTCACGGTCCTGCTCTGTGCTGTGTTCACGGGAGACACCCGTGTTCTGTGGCACTTGCAGCCCTGAGGACGAGGAGTTTGTGGCATAATCATCGTTAACTTCCGCTTCATTCACGATAAATCTGAACAATGCAATGTGTATTTTAAAATTGAATTTTAGTTTCATATTTTTAGTTAATATTATCTCATGTGAAAACGAAGCAAGACCATTTCCATTTTCATCTTGTCCCCTGACTTTCTCATGGCGTCTTCCCTTCCAGAATTTAATGTCTGTCTTTCCTCCATTGGTAGCCACAGGCTACTGCACTGGCATGGCCGTTTCCACCCAGGCATTTATGAGAATGGAATTTCTGATTTTTTGGTGTTCCCTTCAAGACACTTGAAATGAGTTAAGTGTTCCCTTACAGACACAAAACAGCAAGCTTCCTTTAATTCTGTCTGTGCTAACCAAGTCACTGTTTTAGGCCTTGGGTCTTCAAACGTCAGGGAGGGTCAGACTCCCCTGACCTTGGTCGCGGCCCACCTGCAGAGGTTGACCCAGCAGAACTGGGGTGGCGTGTGAGAATGCGTGTGTCTAGCAAGGCCCTGGCTGCTGGCACCCTTGCCTCGGGGTCTGTGCTTTGAGAGCCACTGTTGGAGGTGTCCAAGCTCTTGCCTTCCAGCTGGAAGTCAGTCTTCCACACAAGAGCTAGTGCTGTGTTTGGAGGCACACCTGGTGATGGCTGACCTGCGTGCTCATGTCTGAGTGAGCCGATCATCCGCCCGACAGAGGGCTTGCGGTTGGAGAGGGAAGTAGCGTTTCTGCCAGATCAGTAAGGAAGGGTTCCCTACGAATCTCTGTACTGGTCAGCCGCAGGGCAGTATTTTGAGGTCTGAGTTGAGCAGCGCTGAGCTTTAGAAGGGGGTATGTTCTCTAAATGCTGCGGGGCTGAAGTGTGGGGTGTCCAGGAAGTGAGTCGCTGCAGCTAGTAACTGGAAGCCCGAGTGGCCTTCAGAGGACGTGGCCATTGTGGAGCCCTGCATGTGGCTCACTTGGCGTATTTGCCTTCTGACGCTTAAAGTGTCTCGTTCTCCCTGTTAAGTGGAGCATGTACTTCTTCCCGGAGTTTTGTCTTAGGATTCTAGTTTTTAAAAGGGGAGCGCCGTCCGTGTCTCCAGCTGGCCTCTGACTAGCTTGCACGCAGCTGACCAGCGTCCTCCCCGCCCAGAGTTCACACGGCTGACATGAACTCGGAGTGTATGTGTTAGAGTCTAGACGCATTCCTGAATGTTGGGCGTTGTCCTTGGCTTGGTTGGCTCTCCATCAAAGAAATGTCAGTGCCATCGTTAGATGAGCAGGTCCCACAGCCCGAGGAGTGTTTCCTGAGGACGAGTGGCTGTTACCTTAGAATCATGACATTCGTGTGTCCGACTGTTCCAACTAGATAACACAGCTCTCCCCAGCGGGTCATGCTGCTCAGGCCAGTGGAAATCTTGACAGCCTTATTGGTGAATGTCCAGCACACCTGAGGACTTTCAGTCCAAGCTGAAGCAGGATGGTGGGTTTTAGGGTTTTGAGGATGTTTGCTGTTCCAGCACAAAGCTCTTGTCACCACTTCCTACCAGTGTCTTGTTAGTCCCCTCTGTCTTTTCATTGACTATAATTTGAACTCTTTTGGTAAGTGTTAAACAAGTTCATTGAGAATCAGTGTAACCTTTTCTTTAATTTTAAAAAATGTGTGAAGACCGGAACTTGTCCGTCCAGCCACAACTTTGTATCAGCACAACCTGACCGGGATCCTGGAGACCGCCGTCAGGGCCACCAACGCGCAGTTCGACAGTCCCGAGATCCTGCGGAGGCTGGACGTGCGGCTGCTGGAGGTACCGCTCTGCCTGGGGCACTGGCCCGCCCGCCAGCCCCGGACCCAGTGCTAGCGAGTGTTCTCCAGGGGGTTCGGGGCCCGGCTTGCCTTGCCAGTCTGGAAGCTAGACGGCCTGGTCGTGAGCCCACTCTGTTGCCTGTTCCAGGGCAGTCGCGGGCAGGCCTCTTCCCTGGGAACCCCCTGGGTCCCCGTTTGTGCCCCTTACAGAGGGGCCCTTTGCAGGCTGCTCAAGTCGGGCAAGATGCATGAGACCCTTGCCCGGTGCCCGGCAGCCCATCGCAGATGCCAGTGAACTGTGCTGACTTTTCAGAGTCAGCCCAAGAGGCGGTGCAGGACGTGATCTATAATAACAATGTTGTTTCTCAGAAAATCCGTGGTTTCAGTTTCAGTTTGTTAGGAGGTGACTTTTCTTAGGGGCATGGATGTCATAAACATGAACACACTATTTGCTCAGTTATGATGAAGGGTCAGTAGCAGAACTTGCTGAATTTCTTAGAACACCGGAGAATCAGGACTTTTAGTAAGAACTGAATTGGTACGACTCAAGGACTTGGACGTATTATAAGGCAATGGGTTTTTGTCATAGGCAAATGGTGATGAATTTTAAACGTATTTACAGTATTTATTAGCACATACACCGTTCATTCCCAGATATTTGTAGACCACCTATTATGTGCCTGCCATACTAGTTGCCAAGGTTACAAACCTTAACAGAAATGCAGTTTCCTGCTCTTACTCGGCTGAGCTCTCAGAAGTTTCAGCAGTTTTAACAACTTGGCCATTATTTCACTGCCCCCTTTTTTTGAGGAGTTGACTAATTCTTCAGCAGGAAGCTCAAAGCCTTGCAATTGTTTGTCTTTGGTGCCAGGTCTCCCCAGGTGACACGGGGTGGGACGTCTTCAGCCTGGATTATCATGTTGATGGACCGATCGCCACTGTAAGTGCGCTCTGTATGTTGTTACCTTGTTTACAGCTGTGCAGACTGCTCAGCGTTTTGTTGTTTGAAATTGTTTCTTCTCTCAGGACTTCTGACTGGTGATCACTCGACAGCTAAGACATACTTGCTGAATGAGTACTTATGCTGAAACTGTGTGTGTGTTTTAAATAAGTATTAGCGGGTGCTGAAACACTATTATTTCAGAAATTCTTAAAAACATCCTTTGTTCTTTCATAGGTTACAGCAGGTACTTCATGAACAGATTGTTCATTTTGTTCCATTATTCCTAGATTGTAGCAACTAATTTAGGATAATTTGAAAGGAACTATAAAGTATTTTAGGGGACCCGTATTTTTACTACTTAGATAAAATTTGATACTCAGTATTCATTTGTCCTGTTGAGGAAATAGCTGCACTTTGTTCCAGTGCTTTTTGCTCCCTAAGAAACTATTTCTTGTGCTTCCAAATCATAAATGGCTGACCAGGGCAGCCATCTTTCCAGGTGTCTGCAATTAAAATACCTCTTTTTAATGCTCATCTTTTCTTTATTGAGACTTGAATAAATCTCCCTTCACCAAGATACCTCCTTGAACTTATTTCGTTCATTTTTCTATCTGAAGTACTGAGAGAAGGACATTGCATTTCTTTTAAGTATTGGGAAAAATATTTTGTTAAGAAGGAATGTCCTTTGGCTCTAAAATTCCTTCCTAGCATTCTTGCAGAGCCCACTGCAGGAGTCATCCCCTGCTGGGAGAATTCGCTCAGGGCCACACTTGCCCTTTCTTTCTCTTGGGTTACAGCTTGCCTCCACAGACACATCTCTCCTGTCTCTTGTGAAAGGGCAGCTGCTGGCTCAGTTTTCTTCACCCATAACTTCCCGTCAATGTTTAACCTTTATGTCTCAGAGCCACTGTATTTTGAATGCATAACTACTCCTAAATTTAATTGTTTATCGTTTTCAAATTAGCTTTTTCTCCTTGGGCTTATATGTAAACACTTTTAAGTAGTTACAACATGCAAAAATTACATGTTACTTTCATTGCATAAAGGATACCTCAGAGAAGGCAATTGCATCTACTGTTTTACAAAGTCTGAGTGCTTTGACAAATAGATAAACTGAACATGTTCTCCTAGACGCTTTCTTAATTATTTCATCATATTGCGGGCCTTATAAGAGTATCAAGGTTGTACATTGCATGCTGTGTACATAAACAACTGATCATGCAATGTTGTTAAATACTGAGGTTTGTGTCTTTGGCACACAGATGTCAACTTGTATGCTGCCTCTGGGGTTGTGGTGGCACCTTGAAGCCTCCTGATGGAGAATGGAACCGCTGCCTGGTTGCTGAGGCTTGCTGAGGGTCTCAGTCGAATGTGTGGTCACCTGATGCCCTGTGGGTGTTTGTCCTCCAGCTCTGGGGTCAGCTCATGTCTTGGGCTTCGTGTATTTTTAGCTAAGTTGCCACTGCACAGTGACAAGTACTCAGATTAATATTAGTCATTGAAATAGTTTTTTCCTTAGGTTAATTTGTATGTAGTTGTATGTGAAAGTTACTAGAAAGATAAATATAAGACTATCGTATTTTAGAAATTATTTTAGAGTCAAGATTTGGAGGAAAATGGGTTTTTCACTTTTTCCCTGTTAAGTTACCACATTATCTCTATTTTCTTTCTATTCTTAATAATTTAGGTGGCCATTTTCATACAGAATTTAATTATGGGTACATATAATAATTATATACTGTATCAGATAACATAAAATAATTTTACCTTCATACTAATTATGTAATATACACTGTCAGTGAATAGGTCTAATTTGGAAAATTAATCTGGGAAATTCAAAGCCGGTTACCCAAATTCATACTTACATAACTAAATATAGTTTATAAACATTCAAAATAGTTTTGGTTCTTGTTTTTAATGAATTTAAACTATTTGGGTAAAATAAGTAGTTTTATTTTATCCAAAATTTGAATATGACTGGGACATTTATTGACTATATAACTAAAGATGGTTGATGTTTTAAGGTCATGAAGTTATAATGTGTGGTAAGATAGCCTAGTATTAGATGAAAAAGGATTATCTAGCTTTAATTTTTTTCATTTGACAGTTTAGCAGGATATAAATCTATTTATTTGTTATTTATTCCCAGTGATAAGCTCTTAGAAGCGTATTTTTAATATTTCTCTGAACTTTACACTAAGAGATTAACTGGAAGACTATATAAATGGCAAAATTAAAATGAGGTGATGTTTTCCTTTATTTATTGTTTTTTTTTGAGTTGGAGTCTCACTCTGTCGCCCAGACTGGAGTGCAGTGGCCGCTCCCAGCCACCGCAGCCTTGACCTGCGGGGCTCAGGAGATCCTTCCGCCTCAGCCTTCCGAATAGCCAGAATTACAGGCGCGTGCTACCACACCTGGCTAATTTTTTGATTTACTGTAGAGATGAGGTCTCGCCTGCCCAGACGGGTCTCGAACTCGCGGGCTCAGGCAATCCACTCACCTCAGCCTCCCAAAGGCGCGGGATTACAGGCTGAGCCACCGAGCCCGGCGTTGTTTTCCTTTATTTAATGTGAGTGGAATTTGACTGTTTTCCTCCTAAAGAGTTAATATTCCTAAAGTGCTGTGATTAAGCTGGATTTTAAAAAATCAGATTATTTTAAACGTGCTGCGGAAGCATGGTACTTAAGAAACCCCATCACATACCACTTGATTGGGGAAGAATCCTTTATTTATTTGTAAAACGATTTACCTGGCTGCCTTCAGTTTCCATCATTGTGAGTTTCGGTGGCATGAGAGTACAGCACATGGCTAATCTGCAGACTCAGCTCAGGCTCGGCTGTGGAGAAACTCACGGCAGCTGCTGGCACTCCTGGTTGGATGCTCATTCCTTCATTCAGTGGGGAGTGCCTTCCAGGCGCCAGAAGGCATCGGAGGCGTTAGTAGGTAGTGCTTGTTGCAGGTGACAAGTGACGGGAGCCTGTGAAATGCAGCAGAACCAGCTGAGTGCCGAAATTGTGAGGAACCGAGGAACCGGCAGCGGGTGTCAGAAGAGTGTGAAGTGGGTCGCGGTAGGACCTGGGAGGGTGTGAGGACCCGGGAGTGAGTGTCAGGAGAGTGTGACTAGAGGGACTTGGAGACGGTGTGAGGACTGGGGAGTGAGCATCAGAAGAGTGTGAATAGAGGCAGGTGCTGAGGCCTGGGGGCTGGGAGGACCAAAGCGTGAGTGTCAGAAGAGTGTAAATTGGGTCATGGTGAGGCCTGGGAGGGTGTGAGGACCTGGGTGTAAGTGTCAGAGGAGTGGGAATAGGGTCCTAGTGAGGCCTGGGGAGGTGTGAGGACCCGGGAGTGTTAGAGGAGTGTGAATAGAGATCGTATGAGACCTGGGGGGTGTGAAGACTCCAGAGTGAGTACCAGAAGAGTGTGAATAGGGGAACACGGGGAAACCTGGGAGGGTGTGAGAACCCCTGAGTGAGTGTCAGAGGAGTGTGAATAGGGGGTAGTAGTGAGACCTGGAAGGGTGTGAGGACCTGGGAGTGCTTGTCAGAGGAGTGAGTAGAGGGTCGTGGTGAGACCTGGGAGGGTGTGAGGATTCGGGAGTGAGTGTCAGAGGAGTGTGTTCAGACGGGTGTGGGGAGTCCTGGGAGTGTGTGAGGACCCGGGAGTGTCAGAGGAGTGTGAGTAGTATAAGTACCCAAGAGTGAGTGTCAGAGTAGTGTGAACAGACGGATACGGTGAGACCTGGGAAGGTGTGAGAGCCTGACAGTGAGCATCAGAAAAGTGTGAATAGAGGGATGTCAGAGACCTGGGAGGCTGTGTGTTTCTGTCCTTGATGGAAGCCCAAAGCCTGGCCAAGCGGGAAGGACAGTAGGTTCTCCCCAGGGAAGCTTGTGGAATGGTGCTCAAGGCCCATTGGTCCCAGTTCTGGTCACAAGGAGGATGCCTGTGTGGAGGCCTGTGTTCTTGCGGGTCCGGCCTCATCCTGGGGCTGAGATGCAGTCCCCGCTGTGCCAGTGTTCTCTCATGGGAGTGTAAGACACACTTTGGCAATGCTGTGACTCTCTGATCGGCCTCTAGTGGGCGAGCAGTGCCCACGTCTGCCACGTGCATGCTTGCACCCGAAACTCTCTTGGCTGCAGTTCGCAGAAAGCCCTGTGCCGTTTGTGCGTCGGCCATTCCTGTCCTGAAGAGTTACTACTTGTGGCGTATCGGGCCTCCAGATTTAACTGGGCTTCCGTGTTTCCATTTGTGGGCCCTGGCTGCCACCGGGGTGTGTGGAAGGAGGGTCTGGCCAGTCCTGCCACACAGGCTCGTCCTCTGTTGGGGGCCATGTCCGTGTGCAGGAACCGAGGCACTGGAAGCAGTCAGTCCCCTGTGACAGCACTGCAGGATTCTTTGGGGCTCTGGCTGCTGAGGGATGGGCTCTGCTGCCCATGAGTCCCGCAGCCTTGGGGCGGTGTCGTCTAGGCTCTAGCTTCAGACCAGGGCCAGGCTTCCTAGCTGTGTGCCACCAGGCCTCTGTGTCCCCGTCTGTGCAGGCCATGTAGACATGCCCACCTGCCTTCTGGCACCGCGGCTCTGCCTGGGACACCGCAATGCATGCGGTCGTTGTTCTAGCATGGCACTCCTTAACGCTCACCACCTACCCTGCAGACTCTCCCATGTGCTCCCGTCTCTGCTGTCCCTAGGTGTTCACTCGGGAGTGCATGGGCCACTACCTGCGGGTGTTCAACTTCCTGTGGAGGGCCAAGCGGATGGAGTACATCCTCACGGACATCCGCAAGGGACACATGTGCAACGCCAAGCTCCTGCGGGCCATGCCAGGTAACTGTGTCAAGCGCGGGCACACACCCCACCTCCCCCCTGGGGAGTGCCAGATAAGCACGTCAGCTGTGGGTGCACCCCCTCTCCACCTTCCCCCGGGCCATGCTAGGTAACCCTGCCAGCTACAGGCACACACCCTATCGCCTCCTGGGGTGTGCCAAGTAACTGCATCCACTGCAGGCACACCTCCTGCCTTCTCTGGGCCATGCCAGGTATTGGTGTCAGACATGGGTGCGTCCCCCACCTCCCCTCAGGGCGTGCCAGTTAACCGCATCAGGCAGCCCCCTGACTTCTCTGGGCCATGCTAGGTAACCACATCAGATGTGGGTTCACCCCCGTCAGCCTGTCTCCAGGGCCATGCTAGGTAACCCCGTCAGCCGCAGGCACCCCACTCCGCCTCCTCCTGGGCCATGCCAGGTAACTACATCAGGCTGCGGGGTGCACCCCGCCTCCCCATAGCCCCAGCAGCGCTGCAAGAGTGGAGGCTGCCCTAAAGCTGTGAGCTGAGAGGGTGGGCGCTGCTGTTCTGCTTTGCATGTGGGTTTTATAAAGAGGCTTGTTTGTGACATGGCTTATCTAGGCTTCAGAGTAAGTCAAGAAAAAAGTGGAGTTAAGCTATACTGTCTCATTATTTGGAGTTCATTTAAAAGGAAATTTGTTTCTTACTCTTGCGTTCGTATGTATACTGTAATTTTAAAAAAAATGACTATTTTAAAGGAAAGAAAGCCATTTAATAAATCACTGGCTCATTTAAAATTTACTTAGTATTTAATTGCATTCTACTTGAGAAGCTCTGTAGTGTTTGGTTCATAAAGCAGGGCCTAAAAATATATCATTTTATAATTTAAAGTTGTAGTAAATATTATCAGATGTCGGATAGGATGATTTTAAAGTTGAATGACTTTAGTGACAAATAGTTTTTTTTTTGAGTTGGAGTCTCACTCTGTCACCCAGACTGGAGTGCAGTGGCCGCTCCCGGCCACCGCAGCCTCGACCTGCTGGGCTCCGGCGATCCTTCCGCCTCAGCCTTCCGAGTAGCCGGAATTACAGGCATGCACTCCTGTGCCCGGCTGATTTTTTTTTTAATTTATTGTAGAGATGAGGTCTCGCCAAGTTGCCCAGGCGGGTCTCGAACCTGCGGGCACAGGCAATCTACTCACCTCAGCCTCCCAAAGCATGGGATTACAGGCTGAGCCACTGAGCCCGGCTTAATTTTGAAATCTTTATATTGAAGTTGATTTGGTCAACACCTTTGTGAGAGTGTGAGTGAGTATCTCCAAAGAAGAACAAAACTGTACACGCCCCCAATCCTGCGATTGGAGAAAAGTGACTTAAGAATAAAAAAGGAGTGGCCGCGGAGAGGAGCCGGGGTCTGCACTGCTGTCCCCAGTGAAGAAACATCTTTCCAAAACAGTGGCCCAGAAGCTTGGGCAAGCGGACAAGCAGCCTGAACCGTGGGGCGTGTGGCCTTGCCTTTCATGCTGGCCTTGCTCCCTGCTGCGACTCACTTGGAGGACAGCAGTGGAAGGAGTCCCCGGCACAGTGGCAGGACGGGAGGGGCGCTGTCTTTGAACCCTGTGCTGGTGGACGGTGGCTGCCCCTGGGAGCTAGGAGGGTTCATGCCCAGAGCACGCCCGTGGCTCACATCCAGTGTCTGTCCTCTTTCCCCTTGGTTTCTCGCCGTCTGTCTGCCTCTCCTCCGGCTTCATGGACGTGCACTGTGAGCTCTCCACGGGGCTGCTGCGCTCGCGAGATGGGCTTTCCTGCCCTTCTGGTCCCGTCTGTCTTATCGTGGGTTTAGACCAGCCCAGGGCCACATGGTGCTCAGCGTTGTCGCGTTTCTGTCTTCAGAATCAGCCTCTGATTCCAGCTCTGGGAGGCTGAGCCTTGACATCTGCAGCATCGGCTGGTGGGACGTGCCGTTCCGAGCTGAATGGCAGCCTGGCGGTGTCGGTGGGAGTTGCCCTTCTTACACTGCGTGGTCAGCAGTGAATGCTTTGATCGGTTCTCTTTGTGCAGGAACACATATGCTTTGCCGTTTGTCGAACTGGTCGTGTCCATGGCTGGGTCCTGCTCCACAGAATGGAACCCTGGCTCCCTCCACTGGTCCTTCCCTCCATCGTGGAAACTTCCCAAAGCATTTTCAGTAGCATCGTGAGACTGCCTTGTGCGCAATCGCTGATCACTTCTCCTGGGCTGGACCTGTAGTCTTTCCTCTAGTTTTCCAGCCGTGTAAATAGTTAGCAAATGCAGCCTGGTGCGCTTCTCTGAGCATTTTTCGAGAATAGACGGATTGAAAGTGGAGCTACTGACTGGCAGGTGTGAATTTTAGTTTTACTTTGCATTTGCTAACCCTTAGTATTCATATTTTCACTCTGTTGACACATGCTATCAGGTCACATTTCAGGAAAGGTGTGCCGAGTCAGTTCACATCCCAGTAGGCACAAGTCTTGTGGTTGGAAGTTGTCTGTATCGCTGTGTTTTTGCTAATGGTGGGCATTGCATTCAGTATATAACTGGACAAAAACTGGAAGTTCATTTTAACTTTAATTTGTGCCTTTTAGATTTTGTTTTTGAAATTACTGATAAGTGCAAACACTTTTTCTCTTTTTTGTGCTACTTGTGCAGTGTGCCCCCTTATCCACAGGGGGTGTTCTAAGGCCCTGGAACCGCAGACAGTGGCGAGCCTGTGTCCACTGCTTGCTTTCCCTTACACGTGCTGGGGTCAGGGTTAATTCATACCTTAGGCAGAGTGGGAGGTTGACAGTGGCAACCAGTAACAGAATGACTGGTGAAACACTGCACTGTCATGAGAGTCACGTGGATGTGCTCTCCCCAAAGCCTCTTCTGTCCTGCCAAGCTGGTCACCGTGACAGCCAGTGATGGATGGGTAGCTGGTGTGCACGGGGTGGGGGGTGCGGGACAGAGGGTGTGCCAGCTTCCCGGACAGCATGGAGCACGACACCACTCAGGCCAGGCTCAGTGTCAAACTTGGGAGTTTGTTTCTGGAGTTTTCTACCTCTGTATTTGGGCTGCTAAGGACTGTGGGTAACTGAAACTGCAGAAGCAGCCCTCGATGGGGTGGGGGGGCAACTCTGTGCGCATTTTGCCAGTGCTCGTGTTCTTAACTTTAGTCCATAAGTCTTTGAAAGCTGCTCAGGGCCAGGCAGCTTCATGAGCAGAAATCAGCAGCTGGTCTTGCTCCTGCAGCACATTAGAGATGTTCTTCCAGCCTTGCATCTTGGGCAAAAAACACAGACAAGCCATACGCAGTGGCCCACGCCTGCAATCCCAGCACTTTGGGAGGCTGAGGCCGGAGAATTGCCTGAGCTTAGGGGTTCGAGACCAGCCTGGACAACTTGGTGAGACTTGTCTCTACAATAAATAAAAAAATAAGCCTGGCATGGTACTATGCACCTGTAGTTCCAGCTACTTGGAAGGCTGAGGTGGAAGGATTGCCGGAGCCCAGCTGGTCGAGGCTTCAGTGGCTGTGAGTGTGCCACTGCACTCCAACCTGGACAGTAGAGTGAGAATCCGACTCAAAACAAACAGACAAAAAACACAGGCAGAACCCACCGGGTGCCTGAGAATGGCCTGTGGGGTGCCTCGAAGGACAGTGGGGTCTCATGTAAGACTAATACTTCCCACCCAGATAGTATTCCAGTAATTCACCCAGATAACCACCTGCTTCATTGTGTGGCGTGTGCAGTTAAAGGTGAAGTTACATACTGTGGACGAGGGTTTTGGTAATGGTCTGCCAAGAGAATTGTACCCATTTCCAACATATGATAATCTGTTTTAGGCCTTTGCCAACCCTGGGCAGTGCTAGTTTTTTGAATATTTACTATTCACTTGGACAAAGCAATGGTTAAGCCAAATGGGTTTTAGAGTCAACCACTGAAAAGTGTCTCTGCTGGTGGCACCTAAGTGCATGTGTCAGATGGTGTTTTCCGGAGTGGACATTTCCCGGAGTGGACATCAGTCACCGAGCCACCCTGAGCCAAGGAGCTCACATGCGGGGCAGGAGGGAGTGCGGAAGCCTTCTTTCCCCCTCAGATCTTTTCCGCCCACCTTTCAAAAGCCCGGCATTGAAACAATCCCCCTTTGGCCTCTGTTAGCAGTAAAGTGACCTTGACGCTCTGTGGAAGAGGGTGGGTGTGTCCATTCTTCATGAAGAACCAGGAGGAGACCCTCTGTGAGGTCCTGGTGGGCGTCTCGGCCCGGAATAGCGCGTCCCGGTCTCCTTAGATTTTTAAGGCACTCGTGTATTCCTCGGAGACGGAAGCAGTGTGGGAGCTGCATTTCTCACGGGCTGTGGAACGAGCTGCCTGCTTGGAAGCGACTGCTGCCAGGCTTGGGTTTGCTCTTCTAGGTGTTGAGCTCGGCTTGCTTCCAGCGAGATGTAAAATTCTGTTGTCAAGTTAGCGTTTGTACACAGAACTCTCGATTATTTCCTAAGTGGTAATAAAAGGCTCCTGATGATCCTTCCTCTTTTTAATCCTGCTGAACAAAACGAGCTCTGGCTATGACAGTGTCTTCCTCATCTGTGAGCCGAGGGCAGCGTCTGCACGCAGATGTCTCTTGGCAGGACCACATCGTAGCAGCGGGGCAGGGAGGGTTCCCAGGCTTTTACATGGAAGACATTCTGGCGATGCCACGGTTGCCTCCTCAGCGTGCATGGGGGGAGCATCTTGGGGTGTTGCGGTCACCTCAACTCGCAGGGGGAGCATTTGGGGGTGTCACGGTCACCTCAGTGCAGGGGTGAGCACTTTGAGGTGTTACGTTCGCCTCCTCAGTGTGCAGGGAGAGCCCTTTGGGGTGTTATGGTCACATTCTCAGACTTCAGCGGGGAGCCCTTTGGAGTGTCATGGTCGCTTCCTCAGCATGGAGGGAGAGCACTGTGGTGTGTTACCTCTTCAGCAGGCAGGGACAGCACTCTGGGGGCATCACTGTTGCCTCCTCTGCCTCTGCGGGTCTGGAGGCTGCAGGGGGGCGGGGTGAGGTTCCAGCCGTGACCCCTAACCCTGCCCTGCCCCTCAGCCCTGATCTGGGCCTCATCCTAGCCCTGCCCTGCCCCCCCAGCTCTGTCCCGCCTCCCCGACTGCTGCCCTGCATTCTCCTCTGGTTCACACGGTCTCCCGCACATCTGGCTGTCCTCAGCCATAGATGGCAGCAGACCAGAGCAGACGTGACAAACACAGGGAAGGGTGGCCTGGTCCAACATGTTGTAACGCAAGACACACCAAGCCTTCATTCTCGTGCTGCTTTGTCTTCCTTGTAACCATATTGTACCACTTCTAAGTTTCTGCAGTGTCTCCATTTTTTAACAGAATGTGTCTTAAAACCTGTCCCGCTGGCGTCGTGGGCACTGTTAGCAGGACCTGGCACTTGGCCCAGCTCCTGAGTGCCTGGGCTGTGTTCTGTGCTGGGACAGCAGTCAGTGCAGCACCGCCGTGGCCAGGTGTCTTCAGAAAGGTGACCCTGTGGTTCTGTGTGGCATCGAAAAGCCACTGTGCAGGCAGGGGTGTGCGCTGGAAATGATGGACGGGTGGTCAGCAGAAGGAGCGGAAGTCCACCCCTCTGTGTGCAGCAGCCCACACCCTTCACATTCCTACAAGGGCAGCAGGACATGGGTGCCGCGGGGCCCTGCTAGGGGCCTGTCACCACAGGACTGAGGTCAGAGTGCTTGGCAGCTATGGGCAGTAGTGTCTCGTCTTAAAAATGAAAGTGTCTTAGATGCGGTGAAACGATGCTAAGAGATGGGTTGAAGCTTTCTCTTTAAACAGTTCTCTGTGTGTGTGGACGAGTCGGCCCCAGTGGGCCTCAGTGGCTATACAGGCATGAAAAGCCCTCTGTGCCTCCCTGCGGCCTGAAGGGATGGAGTCCTCCTGTCGGCCACTGCAGACCAGCGCGGCTACGGCCCGGGAGCCCCTCTCCTGCCCCGCGGTCGAGTGGCTGCGGCTGGTTTCTTAACCCTGGCCTCAGTTTCTGCCCCCAGGGGTGGGGTGAGAACGGCTGGGACTTAGACTACATCTGTGCAGGAGCTCTCAGACCAGCCCGGCTCACGGGGAGCACCCCGTCGTGGTGTCACCGGTCTGTGGGGCCAGGACAAGAGTATGGCGCAGAGAGCCTGAAAGGCGGGTGGGGACTTCGAAGCAAGTCGCAGCAGGTGCTGCTTCCCGACACGCCTCTTGGTCCTCAGTCTTGAGAAAAAGAACCCGGTGGTCCTTCAACAAGGTCTGTTGTAAATAGCATAGCAGTGATCACAGACACTGGTTGGGATAGGTGGTGGCTTCGAAACATGAAGAAGCTGTTTTTGGATATTAAAAAAAATAAGCCTTAGCAGCAGGCAGTGCCGTTAGTGGTGATGTCTGCAGAGGCCAGCACGGCTCAGCCTGGAGTCTTCTGAAAGCCTGCAGGGGCCTGGGAAGTTCGGTCCTGGCAGGTCCTGATCTGAGTTGCCTGCCCAAGGCCGGCTCCGTGCGTCTGCTGGACCTCAGTGCCGGCATTGCTCTGCCCGTGGGATTCTTACATAGCTGTGGTCAACCGTGGAAGGAGACGCATAGTTCAGACATAAGCTGCAATGTGTTCAGGGTGCTTGGGAAAGGGATTCTAGGGTGTTGCCAGGACAAACTGGGTTTTCTAGAAATTAAAGGGTGGAGGCGTGCCTCATGAGTTGATTTCGTAACCCTAGCCTTGGAAGTTAGAGGTCCAAAATACCATTGCATTAGTGATTGGTTGATTTCTCACCGGGGAAAGAAAGCCACTGTGTATGTGGATTCCGACTCTGAGGTGTGGGTTGTTAGGTCGAGTCACTTCAAGGGGCAGCATTCCCAAGGCAGCAGCCGCGGGTTCCCGCCCTCAGAGGCTCCTTCGTAGAAGACGTGAAGACGCAGCCCGGTGCCCGGCGCAGTGTCTGGGTGCAAGGCAAGGCGGCTGTCCTGGAAAGGAAACCGGTGGGTGGGAGTGAGCAAAGGCTGGAGAGGAGCGCTCGCGTGGCCATGGGCTGCCGAGCCCCCGTGGCTGCGCACATCTGGACGGGCACCTGAACCGCGGCTGCAGCAGAGCGTCCAAGTCCCACCTCCCTCCAGGGAGCCACCATCCATGTGTCTTTTGTGTCACTCGTCTGGCTCCCTGTGATGGCAGCGACATGCCAGTTCTCCGTGATCGAGGCGTCCACTGCCTGAGGAGAGCAAGGTAGACATTGACACAGGAGCGAAAATACACACACGTGCCGATTATTGGGTGTGGGAGGAGCCAATACCGTGGGAGAAAAACACGAGGCCCTGGCGGACGTGCGCAGTTCAAGAGGGCTCCAGGTATGCGTCCAGCTGCCCCAATGGGCGGGTGGGTGTCAGGGCAGTGGGGAGGAGGCAGGGTCAGGGGTGTCGCCGAGAGGGGGTGGGACCAGAGGAGCGCAAAGGCCCGGATTGCAGTTGTCAGGGGAGGGGGCTGGAAGGAGTCGGTTGTGACAATTCGCGAGAGGCAACACATGGCAGTTGGGAGGGAGATCTAGGTTTGCGGCTTTGGGGCTGAGGCGCTAGATTAGCGTAGCGTGAAAGTTTTCAATATAACTGTTGAATATGCTGTGGTTTATTTCACGCGTTCCTCACTGGGTTAAGGGCTGTAATGCTCCTGACTTGTGTGGCTAGAACAGCACAGAAGCTGACCGTGGAGAGCTGGCTGCCTGCTAAGGTCGAGAATGCCCACATGGCATTTTGGGACGACTGTGAACGGGGTGGAGGGAGCGCACACGTGGTCTCGAGGCGCGCCCCACCTGACCCGGCTCTCCCCCGCAGAGTTCGCTGGGGTGCTGCACCAGTGCCATGTCCTGGCCTCTGAGATGGTGCACTTCGTCCATCAGATGCAGTACTACATCACATTCGAGGTACGTGGCCGCACGGGCTCAGCCTGCGGGGCTGTGCAGCTGCTGCCCGGGCGTGTGTGCCTCACGCGAGGGCTCGTGGCTTTCCAGGTGCTCGAGTGCTCCTGGGACGAGCTGTGGAGCAAGGTGCGGCAGGCCCGGGATCTGGACCACATCATCGCGGCCCACGAGGTCTTCCTGGACACCATCATCTCCCGCTGCCTACTGGGCGGCGACTCCAGGGTGAGTCCCACCGCCTGTCCTGGGGCTCATGGCAGATCCCGCGATGTGGCCTTGCGGCCTGAATGCGGGTGGCTTTGCTCAAGGTTGGAAACTCGAGGATTTCTGAGCAGCATCGGCACCACCGAGCGGAAGCAGGAGTGCACTCCCAACTGGGCGTGAGCCCGGTCGCGAGAACGCCCGTTCACGGTCTGGCTGGAGGAGCAGCCCGTGTGGGGATCCATCAGGGAACAGCTGGGAGCAACGGTGGGGAGGCGTGGTGGGGAGAGCTGCACAGCAAGCACTGCGGCAGGGGCACGGCACCCACTGTCACACTCATGAAGCTTCCGGCAGCAGACAAGGCGTGTCACACCTCGGGTTGCCTTTTTCTTCTCTTACCCTGGGACCGTGGGCTTCTCGTGTTCTCATTTGCTGTGTCCAGCCAGGCTGCTGGCTGGCTTTTTCCCCCCGAAGGGCCTGTGTTCTGGCAAATGGTGAGGTCGAGGAGCAGCCCATGTGGGGTGGCAAATTGTGAGGTCGAGGCAGAGCTTCATGCACATGATTGCGTGACCCGTGTGTTTTCTGAGACACTTTGGCCTCCCACCTCCCCTGGCGCACCTCGGGGGCCCTCCGCGGACAGTGAACGGCTTCAGGGCTTGTGTTCTGTGTAAATTGTAGTTGATCTAGTGCATGAACTGTGACTGAGAAGATCGTCACTGTGATGTGCTGAACCTCATTGTTAAAGAATTGCCGGTCACGTGTCCGAAATGACTGAGGTCAAAGACGCTTTTAGCTGGAAGGTTTTGTGGGTTTTATGAATAGACCCCACAAAGGTAAAATGTTCACAGATAATGATTGACTTGAGGAGCCCTTCTGCCTTCCCTGTCTGAGGCTAGCTTGTGGTCAGGCTACCCTGTGGAGGCTCGCGGCGTCTGCTGGTGGATGGGGCTCTCTGCTCCGTAGGTGTGGGTGAGCGTCCTCAGCACACGCACAGAGGGCTGTATGACGATGTGGCAGCCAGCACAGTCCCTAGGCTCCCGGCCGTGCGTGCCTCGGCCAGGCTTGCCAGCGTTGTGGTGCAGTCCACAGTGAGTCAGACGTGGACCAGCAGGCCAGGGCCCTGGGGCCGAGTCCCACATAATAACTTTTGACTCCAGTGTTCTGTTGAAAGGGCATGACCCTAGTCTCCAACAATGAACTTAATTGTAACATCCGAGCAAGATGTGTACCACAGTGACTGGCGTGCATGTTTTTACCTATTGCTGTTGTTTTTGAACAATTAAAAGTCATTGTGTGTACGTGTGTGGGTGCGTGTATTCTGCAGAGGGGTTTGCAGTCACCAGAGTTCATGCTTTTCTGGAAAGGCTTGGGCTGCTGAGGAGAATGCCATGCTGGTATCAGTCAAGCCTGGTACACATAGAGTCCCACACCTGGTGAGCGGTGTCGGAGCTGTGGCCTCCGTGGAGATGTGAGCGTGGTGTGTGACTCAGCTTGGCTGTTACAGGCCTGGCCTATAGGTGACTCCACAGGCGAGGATGTCACCAGGGCAGCAGGTGCAGCCGGGTGTGGCATTCGCGATCTTGTGTACAGGGTGATGTGGAAGTGGGGCCCGGCCCACCCCCGAGACCTCGCGCACTTCTGAACGTGTCTCAGGGGCTGGTGGCTGTGCTCTCACTTGGATGATTTGTTCAAAAATCACTTAAGAGGTTTTCTTTTTTTTAAAGAAACCCAACTTAGAAAACAGAAGGAAAACAGTCTGTTATGGACCTGAGCTCTTTTGAGTGGAGCATTTTTATGATGTCACCCACTAAGACAACTAAGGCCATTTTGATGCTGATAATTTTGAAGTGGAGACCATGCTGTGACGGTGCAGGGCTGTGTGTGTGTGTGTGTGTGTGTGTGTGTGTGTGTGTGTGTGTGTGTGTGTGGCTTTTGTTGGTGCAATGTGGAGAGAAATCTGACTTGCACCAAGAGTTGGTGCTGTGGCATCACCAGGGGCGGCGTCTTGCAGTGCCTTACGGGGGCAGCTTGTCTGCGGAGCAAGTGTCAGGAGGTCACCTTGTGGTTGAACTCACTGTCCCCAGGAAAAGAAGGTGGATTTGCCTTTCAGTGTAATCCAGAAGCAATCTAGAGAGTGAAGCCTGCACCAAGAGCAACTCGTGAAATCTCTCTTTGGTTTTGTTACTTTGTGGTGAGACCCTCCGGGAGGACAGGATAGCTCTAAGACGAGTCCTCGTGAGACTGCTGCTGTGTTGGTCATGTGTCGTTACAGCTGGAAAAGCCACACCTTCGGAGCTGTCTGTCTTGTGCCACGTTGAATCCACGTTGCTTTTGTGGCTTGTGATGTGGCAATTGGTGTTCGTTGTTGGCTATGATATTTGCAGACATCCCACAGGACCTTGGTCATATCAAGGCGGTTCCCTACTAATCCTGGTTTCTTAAGATGCTTTGTTTAATTGAGTGGATTGAGTGTGTCACAGTGTTTTCCTGCACTGTTGAGATTATCCCCCCCAAAACGGCTAGTGGACACTCTATACCCAAGACGGCAGACGGTGGAGGCTACCCTTCTCTTCAGGTGTGGTGCATGGCCATTGGCAGCACTGAGAAACTGGCTGCTGGTGATGTTAATTTTACCCCTTGCCCCAGCTCCCTGCT
The DNA here is from genome assembly GCF_000164805.1 of Carlito syrichta. Taxonomy (NCBI): domain Eukaryota; kingdom Metazoa; phylum Chordata; class Mammalia; order Primates; family Tarsiidae; genus Carlito; species Carlito syrichta. Next base: position 672,699 of record NW_007258844.1, read on the forward strand.
TTGTCCTGCTCTGCCCTCCCCACTCGCACCAGGTCTAATGTGTTTGCCCAGGCCTGGGACATGTGGACTATGTCGTGTGTGTTTTAAGGTGTCTAAGTGTGGATTTTGTTGTTTCCCTCTTCCTTCCACACCACACGAGGTGAAAGATTAATGACGTGGTAGACGCACACGGAGGAAGGCGGGCGCCAGGTGTTTGTGCATGCCGGAGAGGTGTGCCGTGGCAGGGAGTGAAAACAACACCAGGAGATTTGTCCCAGGTGTTAAGCCATCCTTCTAGTCCTGGGAGAAAGCACAATACCAATTTTTTAAACAGGCTGGCTGAATTTGCTTTTTCTGTTGCATTCAGAGTCTCCTTTCTTGCAGTCTCCATTGTTGGATTTTGATGGATCTTGAAAACACTGAGGTGGCTTCCTGTTCTTTTGTATTCCTTGGAAGAGTTCCACTCATAACCGCCCACTACCTAGCTTTGGAATTTGGGGCACAATTCTGCTTTTGAAAGGTTGAGACTTGGAGGTGGTTGCACGGAACATGTGACCTATCAGAATACGTGGTCACTGCGACTGCTCTTGTGAGGGTTGGGGAGGTGTCACAATGACTTGTGGTCTCCAGCCTGGGCTGCCTGGGAGCTTCAGCAGATGTGTGTGAGCGACTGGAGCAGTGGCTGGTGGATACTGGACAGCTTCAGTTCATGTCTCATTTTAGGATGTCTATTCACTAACTTAATGTTAGTTAAAACAGTAAGCTTGTTGAGGCTCTACTCATAAAAATTGTTGTGTCTCTTCAGGCACTGTTAAACCAACTGAGAGCTGTGTTTGACCAGATCATTGAGCTTCAGAACACCCAGGACACCATCTACAGAGCGGCCTTGGAGGAGCTGCAGAGACGGCTACAGTTTGAAGAGAAGAAGAAGCAGCATGAGGTTGAGGTGAGGTCTTTACAGGAGCAGGAGGTTGAGGAGTGGTTTTTATACCATCACGAGGTTGAAGTGTCGTTTTTATAGTACCACGAGGTTGAGGTTGGTCTTTATAGCATCTTGAGGTCGAGGTTGGTTTTTATAGTATCATGAGGTCGAGGTTGGCCTTTATAGTATCTTGAGGTCAAGGTTGGTCTTTATAGTATCTCGAGTTTGAAGTTGGTCTTTGTAGTATCTCGAGGTTGAGGTGTCATTTTTATAGTATCAGAAGGTCAAGGTCAGTCTTTAAAGTATCACAAAGTTGAGATCAGTCTATAAAGAGGTCTAGGTCGGTCGTTATAGTGTCTCAAGGTCGAGGTCGGTCTTTATAGCATCTCAAGGTTGAGGTCGGTCTTCTCGAGGTTGAGGTCAGTCTTTATAGCATCTCGAGGTCGAAGTAGTTCTTTCAGGAGGTTAAAGTCAGTCTTTATAGTATCATGAGGTTGAGGTCAGTCTTTATAGCATAACGAAGTCGAGGTGTGGTCTTTATATAGCATCCCAAGATCAAGGTGTGGTCTTTATAGCATCTCGAGGTTGAGAATGGTTTCATAGCATCTCAAGGTCGAGGTCAGTCTTTATAGCATCTCAAGGTCGAGGTCGGTCTTCATGGCGTCTCGAGGATGAGGTTGGTCTTTACAGTGTCTCGAGTTCAGTCTTCATAGCGTCTCGAGGTTGAGGTTGGTCTTCAAAGTGTATCGAGGTTTAGGTTGGTCTTTATAGCATCTTGAGGTCGAGGTTGGTCTTTCTTGAGGTCAGGTTTGGTCTTTATAGCATCTTGAGGTCAAGGTCGGTCTTTATAGTTTCGAGGTCTAGGTTGATCTTTATAGCATCTTGAGGTCAAGGTCGGTTTTTCTTGAGATCAAGACCGGTTTTATGGCATCTCAAGGTTGAAGTTGGCCTTTATAGCATCTCGAGTTCAAGTTTGATCTTTATAGCATTGTGAGGTTGAGGTTGGTCTTTATAGCATCTTGAGGTCGAGGTTGGTCTTTATAGTCTCGAGGTCTAGGTTGGTCTTTATAGCATCTTGAGGTCAAGGTTGGTCTTTCTCGAGGTCAAGGTCAGTCTTTATAGCATATCGAGGTTGAGTTTGGTCTTCATAGCACCTTGAGGTTGAGGTCGGTCTTTCTTGAGGTCAGGGTAGGTCTTTATAGCATCTCGAGTTTGAGATCGGTCTTTATAGCATCTTGAGGTTAAGGTCAGTCTTTCTTGAGGTCAAGGTCAGTCTATAGAATCTCGAGGTGCGGTTCGTCCTTATAGCATCTTGAAGTCTAGGTTGGTCTTCGTAGCATCTTGAGGTTGGTCTTTCTTGAGGTCAAGGTCAGTCTTTATAGCATCTCGAGGTCGAGGTTGATCTTTATAGCATTTCGAGGTTAAGATTGGTCTTTGTAGCATCTCGAGGTCGAGGTTGGTCTTGGCGTCTCGAGGTCGAGGCCAGTCTTCATGGCATCTCAAGGTTGAGGTCGGTCTTCATGGCGTCTCAAGGTCGAGGTCACTCTTTATGGTGTCATGAGCTTGAGGTCTGTCGCATCTCAAGTTAAGGTCAGTCTTTATAGCATTTCAAGGTTGAGATCAGTCTTTATAGCATCGTGAGGTCTTGGTTGGTCTTTATAGCCTCTTGAGGTCAAGGTCGGTCTTTCTCGAAGTCAAGGTCAGTCTTTTGATTAGCTCGAGTTCGAGGTCGGTGTTTATAGCATCTTGAGGTCAAGGTCGGTCTTTATAGTATCACGAGGTCGAGGTTGGTCTTTATTGCTTCTCAATGTCGAGGTCAGTCTTTATGGCATCTTGAGGTCGAGATTGGTCTTCATAGTGTCTTGAGGTCAAGGTCAGTCTTCATAGCGTCTTGAGGTTGAGGTTGGTCGTTATAGTGTCTCTAGGTCGAAGTTGGGCTTTATAGTTTCTCGAGGTCAAAGTTGGTCTTTATAGCATCTCAAGGTCGGTCCTTGTAGCATCGCAAGGTCGAGGTTGGTCTTTATAGCATCTTGAGGTCGAGGTCAGTCTTTATAGTATCATGAGGTTGAGATCGGTCTTTATAGCATCTCGAGGTAGAGGTTGGTCTTCATAGCATCTTGAGGGTGAGGTCGGTCCTGACAGCATTTGAGGTCGGAGGTTGGGCCTCATAGCATCACAAGGTTGAGGTTGGTTTTTATAGTATCTCTAGGTCCAGGTTGGTTTTCATGGTATCATGAAGTCGAGGTGGGTATTTATAGTATCTCGAGGTCGAGGTCAATCTTTATAGTATCTCGAGGTCGAGGTCAGTCTTTATACTATCTTGAGGTCAGGTCGGTCTTTATAGCATCTTGAGACTGAGTTTGGTTTTTAATAGCATCTTGAGGTCAAGGTTGGTCTTTCTCGAGGTCAAGGTCAGTCTTTATAGCATCTCGAGGTCGAGGTTGATCTTTATAGCATTTCGAGGTTAAGATTGGTCTTTGTAGCATCTCGAGGTCGAGGTTGGTCTTGGCATCTCGAGGTCGAGGCCAGTCTTCATGGCATCTCAAGGTTGAGGTCGGTCTTCATGGCGTCTCAAGGTCGAGGTCACTCTTTATGGCATCATGAGGCCATAGTTGGTCTTTATAGCATCTTGAAGTCGAGGTCGATCTTCATAGTGTCTCAAGGTTGAGGTCGGTCCTCATAGTGTTTCGAGGTCAAGGTCAGTCTTCATAGTGTCGAGGTTGGTCTTTATAGTATCTAGAGGTCAAGGTCGGTCTTTATAGGATCTCTAGGTCCAGGACAGTCTTTACAGTATCACAAGGTTGAGGTTGGTCTTTATAGTATCTCGAGTTCGAATTTGTTCTTTATAGCATCTTTTTTTTGTTTGTTTTGTTTTTGGTTTTTTTTTT
>NW_007258844.1:676717-692858 GCF_000164805.1 Carlito syrichta
GTGGGTCTCGAACCCGCGGGCTCAGGCAATCCACTCACCTTGGCCTCCCAAAGCATGGGATTACAGGCTGAGCCACCGAGCCCAGCCTTTTATAGCATCTTGATGTTGAGGTTGGTCTTTCTTGAGATCAAGGCTTGTATTTATAGCATCTCGAGGTCAAGTTCAGACTTTATAGCATCTCGAGGTTGAGGTCAGTCTTTATAGCATCTTGAGGTCAAGGCTGGTCTTGTAGCATCTCAAGGTTGAAGTGTGGTCTTTATAGTATATCGAGGTTGAGGTGTGGTTTTTATAGTATCAGAAGGTTGCAACAGTCTTTAAAGTATCACAAAGTTGAGGTCAGTCTTTATAGTATCATGAGGTTGAGGTCAGTGTTTATAGTGTCTCAAGGTCGAGGTCAATCTTTACAGCATCTCAAGGTTGAGGTTGTCTTCTCGAGGTCAAGGTCAGTCTTTATAGCATCTCAAGTTACAGGTAGGCCTTTCAGGAGGTCAAGGTCAGTATTTATAGCATCATGAGGTCGAATTTGGTCTTTATAGCATCATGCAGTCGAGGTGTGGTCTTTATATAGCATCTCAAGGTCAAGGTGTGGTCTTTATAGCATCTTAAGGTTGAGGCTGTTCTTCATAGCATCTCGAGGTCGAGTTCGATCTTTATAGCATCTCGAGGTAGAGGTCAGTCTTTATAGCGTCTTGAGGTTGAGGTCGGTCTTTATAGTGTCTCGAAGTAGAGGTCGGTCTTCATAGCGTCTCGAGGATGAGGTCGGTCTTCATAGTGTCTTGAGTTCGAGGTGTGTCTTTATAGCATCTCGAGTTTGAGTTTGGCCTTAATAGCGTCTCGAGGTCGAGGTTGGACTTCATAGCGTTGAGAGGTCTAGGCTGGTCTTTATAGCATTTTGAGGTCAAAGTTGGTCTTTATAGCATCTTGAGGTTGAGGTTGGTCTTTCAAGGTTGGTCTTTATAGCATCTTGAGGTCAAGTTCGGGGTTTATGGCATCTTGAGTTTGAGGTCAGTCTTTATAGCAATCTCGAGGTCAAGATTGGTCTTTATAGTATCTTGAGGTCAAGGTTGGTTTTTATAACATCTCGAGGTCAAGGTCATTCTTTATAGCATCATAAATTGAGGTTGGTCTTTATAGTATCTTGAGGTCAAGGTTGGTTTTTATAACATCTCGAGGTCAAGGTCATTCTTTATAGCATCATAAATTGAGGTTGGTCTTTATTGCATCTCGAGGTTGAGGTCGGTCTTTATAGTACCTTGAGGTCTAGGTCAGTCTTTATAGCATCTTGAGGTCAAGGTCAATTTTTATAGCATCTTGAGGTCTAGGTCAGTCTTTACAGCATCTTGAGATCGAGGTTGGTCTTTCTTGAGGTCAAGGTCAGCTTTAGCATCTCGAAGTGAGGTCGGTCTTTATAGCATCTCGAGGTCGAGTTCAGTCTTTATAGCATCTTGAGGTCTAGGTTGGTCTTCATAGAATCTTGAGGTCGAGGTCGGTCTTCCTCGAGGTTAAGGTTGGTCTTTATAGCATCTTGAGGTCGAAATACGTCATTAGAGCATCTAGAGCTCAAGGTCGAGGTTGGTCTTTATAGCATCTTGAAGTTGAGGTCGGTCTTTATAGCATCTCTAGGTTGGGTCGGTCTTCATGGTATCTGGAGGTCGAGGTCGGTCTTCCTGGCGTCTCGAGGTCGAGGTCGGTCTTTGTGGTGTCATGAGGTCGAGGTCGGTCTTCGTGGCGTCTCGATGTCGAGGTCTGTCTTCGTCTCGAGGTCAAGGTCGGTCTTTCGGTGTCACGAGGTTGAGGTCGGTCTTCATGGCGTCTGTAGGCCGAGGTTGGTCTTCATGGCATCTCGAGGTCGAGGTCGATCTTCATGGCGTCTCAAGGTCGAGGTCGGTCTTTATAGCATGGGAACGTCGATGTTCGTCATCATGGTGTCTCGAGGTCGAGGTCAGTCTTCGTGGCGTCTCGAGGTTGAGGTTTGTCTTCATGGCGTCTCGAGGTCGAGGTCGGTCTTCATGGCTTCTTAAGGTCGAGGTTGGTCTTTGTGGCGTCTCGAGGCCGTTCTTCATGGCATTTCAAGGTTGAGGTCGGTCTTTGTGCGTCATGAGGTTGAGGTCGGTCGCATCTCGAGATCAAGGTCAGTTTTTATAGCATCTCGATGTAGAAGTTAGTCTTTATAGCATCACGAGGTCTAGATCAGTCTTTATAGCATCTTGAAGTTCATGGCGTCTCGAGATCTAGGTCGGTCTTCGTAGCATCTCAAAGTCGAGGTCAGTCTTCATGGTGTCTCAAGCTCGAGGTCAGTCTTCATGGTGTCTCGAGATCGAGGTCAGTCTTCATGACGTCTCAAGGTTGAAGTCAGTCTTTATGGTGTTAGGCTGAGGTCGGTTTCATCTCGAGATCAAGGTCAGTTTTTATAGCATCTCGATGTCGGGGTTCTTCTTTATAGCATCTTGAGTTCTAGGTTGGTCTTTATAGCATCTTGAGGTCGAGGTTGGTCTTTATAGCATTTCGAGGTCTCGGTCGGTCTTTCTCGAGGTTGAGGTTGGTCTTTATGGTTTCATGAGGTCGAGGTCTGTCTTTCTGGCATCTTGATGTCATTGTCGGTCTTTACGGCATCTTGAGTTCGAGATTGGTCTTGATAGTGTCTTGAGGTCGAGGTCAGTCTTCATAGTGTCTTGAGGTGAGGTTGGTCGTTATAGTGTCTCTAGGTTGAAGTTGGTCTTTATAGTTTCTGGAGGTCAAGCTTGGTCTTTATAGCATCTCAAGGTCGAGGTTGGTTTTTATAGCATCTCAAGGTCGAGGTTGGTCTTTACAGCATCTCGAGGTCGAGGTTGGTCTTTACAGTATCATGAGGTCGAGGTTGGTCTTTATTGTATTTCGAGACTGAGGTTGGTCCTCTTAGCGTCTTGAGGTCAAGGTCGGTCCTGACAGCATTTGAGTCGGAGGTTGGTCCTCATAGCATCACAGGATCGAGGTTGGTCTTGATAGTATCTCTAGGTCCAGGTTGGTTTTTATAGTATCATGAAGTCGAGGTTGGTATTTATAGTATCTCGAGGTTGAGGTCAGCCTTTATAGTATCTCAAAATCAAGGTCGGTCTTTTAAGCATTTGAGGGTGAGGTTGGTCTTTATAGCATTTTGAGATTGAGGTTGGTCTTTCTCAAAGTCAAGGTCTGTATTTATAGCATTATGAGGTCGTGGTTGTTCTTTATAGCATCTCGAGGTTAAGGTCTGTCTTTATAGCTACTCGAGGTCAAGGTCGATCCTCATAGCATCTCCAGGTTGAGGTCAGACCTCTTAGTGTCTCGAGGCCGAGGTTGGTCCTCATAGCATCTCAAGGTTGAGGTCGATCCTCATAGTGTGTCAAGGTCGAGGTTGGTCTTTATAGCATCTTGAGGTCCAGGTTGGTCTTTCTCGAGGTCAAGGTCATCAGTCTTTATAGCATCTCAAGGACGAGGTCGGTCTTTATAGTATCATGAGGTTGAGGTTGGTCTTTCTCAAGGTCAAGGTCAGTCTTTTGAGGAGCTCGAGGTCGAGGTTGGTCTTTTTGGCATCTTGAGGTCGTGGTTGGTCTTTTTTGAGGTCAAGGTTGATGTTTATAGCATCTCGTGGCCGAGGTCAGTCTTTATAGTATCATGAGGTCAAGGTCGGTCTATTGCATCTTGAGATCGAGTTCTGTCTTCATAGTGTCTCGAGGTTGAGGTGGGTCTACATAACATCTCGTGGTTGGTCGTACATAGTATCTCGAGGTTGAAGTTGGTCTTTATAGTTTCTCAAGGTTGAGGTTGGTCTTTATAGTATCTCGAGGTCAAGGTCGGTCTTTATAGTGTTGTGGTCAGTATTTATAGTATCACGAGGTCAAGTTTGGTCTTCATAGCATCTTGAAGTCAAGGTCGGTCTTCATAGCATCTCGAGGTCGGTCTCATAGCGTTTTCAGGTCGAGGTTGGTTTTATAGCATCATGAGGTCCAGGTCGGTCTTTATAGTATCACAAGGTCGAAGTTGGTCTTTATAGTATCTCAAGGTCGAGGTGTGGTTTGGTAATTCCCACTGTTGTAGCGTTTGCTTACACTGGACCTCCTGGGCCCGGCCTCGTGCAGTCCTGTGAACGGACCAATGTCAGGCCGACTTGGGTTTAGCCTAGCTCTGTAGCTTATGGGACACAGTGTTTTATGTGTAAACTAGCCATGCCAAGACATGTGGCCTCAGGGAGTTAACTCATTTGCCACATGTGAGACCCTTGTCGGTTACTGATCTCAGTATTCAGTCTATGCTGGCCACTGCTCTTTTTCCGAAAGCTGCTCACGAGCCCTGAGAGTCTGCCCTCCTGCAGAGTTAGTCCTGTGCTGTCCTGTAGTGTGCAAATCAATAACCAGTGTAGGCCTGCAACTCTGCTACCAGCTGCCTCCACCATGTGGGCGTCGAAGGCTGCCCCAGACCGTTGGCTGTCAGTGGCGAGGCGGGACAGACCTGCGTGAGGAGCCCAGGTTTGCCCCAGGTGTTCTATTCAGAGAGGCGTGGGATGCAGGAAGAGGTATGAAGGCTGCAGCTAGGTCTGAGACATCCTTTGGATTCCACAGGCTTCTAGAATCCTTTCGAACCTGTCATTTAGAGCTGTGGTTCGCCTAAATGCTGCAGCTTGTGCAGGCGACCCGCATACCATCTGTGGGTGGGCTGCGGCGCAGGCCAGTCCACCTGCAGGCTCCCGGCCGTCCTGCTTTCTGCTCACACCCACTGGGCGAGGTGCCCCAAAGACCTGTCTGTGTCCTGCTCCTGACTCCATTCCTTCCTGTTTTCTCTACATCCTGCGCTGCCCATTCAGGTTAGGACCAAAGACCCTTGCTTCTCTTCTTTGCTGCTTCTGAAGTGTTGAAGATCTTGGTTACTTGCCGTCTCATGACACCTACATCCCTGCACACATTGGGCACTCACCTGTCTGGGGGCGAGAGCCCTGACGCTGCCACTGCCAATATAGGAACAGCGTGGCTTTGATTAGCTTTCCTTTTTTTGCATTGTTTTTTTCCCTTGGGATCTATCCCGGGAGGTAAGTGCTTTCAAATTCCATGTGAGAGGGTCCCTGGAAATAATTACTCCCATAAGGTTATGCCACCAACCCAGTGCACAGTTAGATTAATTGGTTCCATTTGGCTTTTCATTTTTAGGGATTCCTTTTATTTACAAAACAAAATTGAATGTAATTATGAACACTATTGACCTGATTCCCGAGTCAGAGTTACAAAACAAAGCATTTAGCATGTCTGGCTTCTGTTGTTGTTGGCACTGTGTGCCTGGGTATGTTCTGGGGTGTTGCCAGGCTGGGATGTGTCAGACAAGTGTGGGCTTGTCTGTGATCCAGTGTGCCTTTCTTATTCTAGTAAAATGTTGTAATTCACCCTTACAGACCAAAGGAGAAAAATTATATGACTATCTCCATAGATGGAGAAAACCACTCAATACCAGGTGAAACCTGGTAAGAAGGTGTGTATGAAAGATCATCATCAGTGTTGAGACATGAAAGCATTCCCTGAGAGAGAGTGAGACACACGACTTCTGCACCGATAGTCCAGGCAGCATCACAAGCCAAGACGAAGTACTAAGGGAAAGAAAGAAAGCTCTCTTTTCTTTCTCCCAAAAGTCATGGTTGTGGACATGGAAAATCCAAAAGTCTTCAGATAAATGATGGGAATTGAGAGGTGAACATACCCAAGGTAACTGGAAGCAAGGTCGTTCTGCAAAACTCTGAGCAAGAAATGAAATGAAATTTTGACAGCAGTGCCATCCAAAGGGCACCACCACATAGCGTAGTGCATGAAAGCCTTTGTACCAGGGCGGAGCACACGAGCCAGGTCAGCCTCACGAGGGCTGCTTCTGGAACCAAGCCTGTCGGGACAGCCTGCCTGTCTGCGGATGTGTGGCCTGGGCCGATGTGAGCAGCTGTGACAGAGGCCACGTGGCTCATGGCCTTGAATGTTCACATCCTGGCCCCGGCAAGACAGGGTGCTGACCCTGCAGGAAGGCGTCCTTGGGGCCTTACTTGGATCCTCGGTGTAGTTGACGGGGCCTGAGGAGTTGAGGCTTGGATTCCGTGCAGGCCCAGTTCTCATCTCAAAAGCGGCTTTGTGGTAGAGATGGAGAAGCTGATCCGAAAGTCTTGTGGTGGAAACACCTAAGGTCCAGAGCAGCAGGGGCTGTTGAAAGAACCAGCAGGGCGTGCGTGTCACCGAGGGGCCGACTGTCGTAAAGCCACGGCGCTCAGAGCGGGGTTGGCGCAAGGGGGCTAAGGCAGAAGGGGAGGGGGTCTCGGAGCAGGGCGCCCTGAGGCCGGGGGCGGGCTTAGGTGACGCGGCCTGGACCCTGTGCCCCCAACACACAGATCAGCACCAGGGAGATTCAGATGGAGGGTGGAAGGCAGGGCGAGCAGTGCCTTCACGACCCTGAGGCCGGGACCCTTCCCTTAAATGGTATAGAAAGTCTTAGCCGCAGAGCAAGCAAAGGGTGGGTTCTCACGGTGCCATTGTCACGTCTGTTGGAGACCTCAGGGCTGTGCGGAGGCAGCTGGAGCCGGAGAGGGCCTGGTGCCGTGGAGGCGGGGACCCCCAGTGCGGAAATGGCCCCATTAAAAATGTATCTTGACTTCAGGAACAACTGCCTCCTCAGTTAGCAGGTGGTCCAGACTAAAAACCCAGTGGCACATTATACCCCAGCAGAGCGACAGACTTTGTAAAGACAGAACCACTGTTATGAGGATGTGAACAAACCTCCACACCACTGGGGGGAAGAGGGGCAGGAGCCTGGCGTCACTGTGGTGGCCGGGGATGGACGCCGCCCCCAGGAGTGCCTCCGCTCTTTGTGTTTACTGTCTGCAGCAGCTGGTGTTCCTGGGTGCGGGAGTATGTCTGGGAGAGGCCGTGCGAGCATTTTCTGGTGCCAGGAATGTGCTCATTCACTGCATCATGGTGATGGGTGTGTTCACCTTGTGATTCATCACACTAAGCACTTGAGGTTGTTATATGATATGCTACAGTGAAAAGTGCATGTAAAACTTTGTTTAAAGAAATAAACGACAAGGTTGGCGGGGAAGGAGGTGGGAACTGTTCTAAACACTGGGACTTCTCTGTCTTTCATAGCCAGGCGAGGAGATACTGCTTAAAGCTCATAAGTGATGCCAAACAGGTGTAATGTGTTTGCAGGTGTTAATGACATACACATCTGTATTCTAAAGCAGGATGGCGAAGGAAGGAGAGCAGCGATCATTACTGCCCAAGCTAAAAGAGAAAGCCAATCTGGGTTACAAACACTGGTGGAGAATGGGTAGGGAATATGAGGGGAAAGCACCTAGCTGGGCTTAAAAGCATCACTGACCATGTGTGGGATTTATTCAGGAGGGGCAGTGTCATCGTTCAGCTTGCTTTATAAACAAGGGTTCCAGACGTGCTGGTGAAGAAGGCAGGCCGTCAGCCGCACCCCTGACGGAGAAAGCCTGCACACAGCGCAAGAGGCGGTGTCGCAGGGCTGCCCGGCTGGCTGTGAGGAATGTTCTCTTTCCAGTCAGTACAGGGTTACTTCGGGCCAGCCCGCAGGCCTCAGGCTCCGCTCTGCCCCTGTGTGCTGCTTGTCACCTGTCATACAGCGTGACGACCGTTAAAAACAGAGAGACAGTTCTGTGTGCTCGAATGTTCCTAGGAATCCAGGCAGGTTGTCACGGTCACGCTGGACAGCACGGAGGGCAGTGGCAATCTCCTCCCCACCCGCGTCCCGGCTGACTCTTGCCTTGTGACCTAATTCCGTCCGTACTTTGGTTCCTCAGGGCCAGTGGGGCGTGACGGCTGCGGAGGAAGAGGAGGAGGAGAAGAGGATCCGAGAGTTTCGGGAGTCGATCCCCAAAATGTGCTCCCAGCTGCGGATATTGACGCATTTCTACCAGGTACGTGGGAGGGTGCAGAGTGGCCGTGCGGGCCTCCTGCCGCTTTCTGAAACTGGCTGTTGCTTGCCGGTCACGAGAGGTGTGTCGGCCCGGCACACTTGGCACCTACTAGTGTGGACACGATAGCCCCTGTGGCGGGACCTCCTCCGTGTCATGTTGGGCCCCCTGGGGACCCTGTGACCTCCCAGGCACTCGGTCTCCTTGGCTCCTGGCCGACAGGTTGCAGCCTGGATGGGAGCTCGGCCGAGGGTGGGGCCGACATTGGCCTGTGAAGCAGAGGGGCCTGGGCTGTCTACAGCCCTCTAAGGTGCCTTCCTGGGATGCCCAGGCCGGCCCTGCTGCAGACACCCTGGGAGAAGCGCCAAGGAGGGCTGCCCTGCGCGCCCAGGCGTCCTGCTTCTGTTCCCGCTCCTCAGTGTGGCTTTAGGGTGGAAACGAAGGTGGGAGATGGCCAAGAACTTTCCTTCTTGGATGCTGGTAGCTGATGAGAGAAACATTCCAAGCCGTGACCCCCAGACCCTAGAGACTGTGCTCTGTGTGCTGGTGGAGTCCCGTCCTGCCCCGTGACGTCCAGCTTGCCTTCCAGGGGTCCCCGTGCTTTCCACTTCACGCGTCCTTCAGGGTAACTAAAGAGGAAAGCTGCCCCTTTTACGGGGGTCTCACCCTCACCTTGGCCCACCCTTGCATCTTTGAAGCCTCATAGAAGGTGGTGGCAACCAGGGGTCATGCCTGGTGCGCAGACGTGTCTTTGGAATGGCATCTTCATGCGAGATGCCTCCTTGAACTCATGTTCTATGCAGTATGCATTCATATCTCTTAAAATCAGAGGGTTAGCACCACACTAAAATAACGAAAGGCGATGACTGCACAGCTATGAAGGAGCGAGGGTAACTTTAGAAGTCTGTGCTCATTTCTCAGCGAGATCATAACGTTCTGGTCAATGGCCACACACTTTCTGGTAGAGTTAGCACATTTTTAAAAAGCAGTCCTAATCAGGACAATCCCAGTTTTACGCAGACTACAGCCTAGTCTTCCTTGTAAACCATCCCCACCAGTGCTCATGTCTATAACAGCAGAAGTCCTTTCTGTCCTCCATAGCGTGTTGGAGGTCTCGGATACATATCCGGGCCTCCGGCCTGTGCACAACACGCCCTTGGGTGCCTTCAGTCAGTTTCACCACACAACAGGGAGTCACTGTCTGTATTTTGGCAGGAGGATTCACTGGGCCTTTCTTCTCCTGTCCCTAGAAAGAGAATAGTGCTCACACACACAAATTGCCCACCCAGGGTAGGCCACTTCCGTGGGCCCGCCTGTGAGCACTGGCATGCTGGAAACCAGAGAGGAAGATGGCGCTGGGGAGGCTTGGGACAGGTCTGGCAGGGATGTGGTGCCCTGTGACTTTTCTGTGTGGGTGAGAGCTTTCCCAAGGCCACCAGGAAGGGCGTCGTGGCCGGCTGTTGCCTTGAACTGCTGACTCTGCAGGCAGTGGGTGGCCCCGGCAGGGGTGGATCTGTGCGTACTGGGAGCCTCTGCCTACTCTGAGTAGCAGCAGTTGGTCCTCATCTTAGTGGACTTGAAGTAGACTCCTGTGCCCCATTACAAGACCCTGTGGTGAGAGGAGAGTGGTGACGCGTCGCTGTCAAGAGGCAGCTGTGGCTGTGCCCACAACATTGGGGCCTCAAGGTCATGGTCAAGAGCATGACTCTCTCATGCCCTGGATCCTCAACTTGTCTCCAGTCTGGGTTTCAGGGTCAAATGCTCCTCCATAAATCCCATTAAGGCGAAGCGTGCAGCCTGAGGGGGGTTTGCATCCCAAATAGGAAGACTAGAGCGCGCAGCCCCCGTCGCTGTGCTCGCTGCTTGTTCCTGGGGAACTCAGGGCAGGAGCAACATCTGCGGGTCAGCGGCTTCCGAGGAGAACGCCTGCGCTGCTCACTTGGACAGGTCAGGGTCGCCCTTCCCAGCGCGAGGGTGCCGGCCGTGTAGCCCTGGGTCCCGGCCGCTCCTGGCACTGGCACACCTGCCCGGGTGGGGGCCCCCGTCTGTGAAAGCCTTGCTGCTCGGGGAGGAATCAGACTCCCCGGGATCCAGGGTGGGGACACGTCTGAGGGCGGCTCTTGCCGAAGTGAACGTGACTCTTCTCGCTCTTGCCAGGGCATCGTGCAGCAGTTCCTGGTGTTGCTGACGACCAGCTCCGACGAGAGCCTTCGGTTTCTCAGCTTCAGGCTGGACTTCAACGAACATTACAAAGCCCGGGAGCCACGGCTCCGCGTGTCCCTGGGCACCCGAGGGCGGCGCAGCTCCCACACCTGAGGCTGCGGGTCTGCAGGGGCCGCCCGCCGCGTCACCGGACGTGGACATTCATCCGTGCTCGAGGCTCCTGGCGGGCCGCAGTGTCCACCACTCCCGCCCACGAGGGCTTCCGTGTCAGCGGCGTGGCCTGTGGGAGAGTCCTCGTCGTGTTTCCGTGCCGCGCAGTCCAGTGTGTTGCAACCCACCCAGTTGAGCGGGCCGGCTGCCCTGTTCACACTGACCTCTCAAGTCTTTGTAGTTTAAGAAGCCGTCACTACTGAGGCTTCTTAATCTTAAGCTCTCCGTGTTATAATTTATATTGGTCACTTTAAAAAAAATCAGTTTGTTTTAGAGAAAATTAGGGTAATGGTATATTCATCAGTAAGGATGGGTAATGTCATTGCTATTTTTTTAACATCCTCTTTAGAGGCAATTTTTGTTAACATAATACATAATTAAATGGAAACACAATGTCCATGCGAAGAAAATATAGAGAGCATTTTATTTTGTTGTTAGTGTTGTGGAATATTAACTCAGAGCCTTTGTATCTTATGCATTCGTTGCCTTTACCCATATTTATTCCTATTTTCTCTTCTTTCAAAGTTTACATTTTTATATTTAATTTCCTATTTCAGATAACTTTCAAAATAGCATAGAAAAAGCATAGGAGTGACAGAGAACAAAAATGTCCATCTGCAGTGAGCCCACGTGTCCCGGCCGTCAGTGATGCAGGGTGGGTGTGACGTGACAGCCAGGGGGCCGACGGGTAGTTATGTCCAAGTCTGAGGAGCACTGGAGAGAAACTGACCTGGAGGATGATTCCTCTTCCTTGCCTATTTTTTCATTGTAAATATTTATATTCTATTGACCAGATGCTTGGGGGGACTGTTTTTTTGTAAAAATGTCATTATCAGGTCACATAAATCTGCCTTTATTATGTCATATAAGTGAAAACTCAGAAAATTAAAAGCAATTATCTTTCAGATGCCTTGGCTATTTCCTGAATCGTCTGTGAAGACACAGTTTGCCTGCCAGGTTTGGGGGCGGGAGTTGGTAGGATTTGGGTTAATATGCTACCGTGTTTGAGTTATTTAATCCCTGAAGCCAAGAGGTTAGACCGCGTGCGACTTCACAGCAGAAGCAGAGGGAACAGCCCACTCGACGGTCCTGGGACGCGTCTGTAGTTATGTGAGAGCCAGGCCCGGCCCTAGGTGTGACGTCCGTCATGACTACAGGGTCAGTCCGGAATCCTGGCAGGGCAGACATGAATCCATGGGAGGATCGAGAATTCATAGGCTGTTGATTTAATTTTAGCTTCACCATTCACAAAATCAGGATTTTGAAGCTTTCTCTACTGCAGGCTTCTCAGGGGTCCCGATGCACTGTCATCAAGAGAAATTCCCAGGTGCTGACCATGCAGCATGGCTCCAGGGATCAACCCTCAGGAGAGGCCAGGTGAAAAATGCTGCCCTGGGTTTGGGGATTGAAGCTCCAGTTGTGTCTGGCATCGTCAGCAGTGAGGTCGGGTTGGCAGACTGTGGAGGTGCATCTGACGGTGCCCTCCCAATCTGAGCCCAGTGGCCCTGGGAGGGCACCTGTGGGTGAGGTGGGGAGGGGAGGGCTTGGACACCTGTGGGTGAGGTGGGGAGGGGATGGCCCCACCCCTTGGCCATCACTATGGACGATGCCCGGCCCATCAGGGAGCCAGGGTCTCAAAATCCAGCAGAGCCAGGGCACCAGTGACCGAGGGCTCTGAGCTGGGGGTGTGGGGAAAGGGGGAATGTGGTAGGGGTGGCCACCAGGCCCGGGAGGGCGCGTCTTCACCCTGAAAACACCACACTCACCCTTTGGGCTTGGTGTAAGCCTTAAGAGATGCTGCCTGCATGGCCCGTGGCTCTCAGTGGGCACTTACTAAATGCTGCCTGCTCTTCTGCCTGGGCCCTCAAGCCACGCCTGGCCCCTCCGACCCCAAGGACACCTCCCACCGAGGAAGCGCGGGACCACAGTGAAAGGCACAGCTGTCCTCGCCGTAAGGGCTGTCGCCCTCACGTCCTGCGGGTTCGTAGGCTCATCAGGGAGGGGACTGTCCCTGCCTTTCCTTGCTTGGGCCACCAGCAGTGTGATGGTGTCATGATTTCCATGCGGGAAAAGATGCCTCCAGACATCACAGTGCAGGGCAGCGGGGCGCAGCCGAGTTGATGGTCCCACTGGTTAGGAAAAGAGCACTTTTATCAAAGAATCACGGCCAGACCCAAGTCGTGTCGCGTCTGCAGGAGCCTGCTGTCTCGTGCTGTGCCGATGGCTGAGGCTGTGCGTTCAGAACATGGTCCAGGCAGGCACAGGCTGCGGTGGTGGCTCCCGTCTGGTTTAAACACTTCCATCCAAGGGAGGATGAGCCTCTCCTGTTGCTGTTCTTCCTGGAAGGCTGTCGCTGCCATTGAAAGTGGCTCCTCTGATAGATCTGGGCAACGTCCACTGAAACTTTCTGGAGAGGATTCACCATTCTGGATGGCTTCAGGACAGTTGTGACCCAGGAGAGGTCACAATATCCAGAGGACCAAGAGTTTGGAAGAAGTTGATTCCGGCCCTCCAGGACGACTCTTGGGGTTCAGGACCTCAGCAGAGGAAGAGACTGCAGCTGTGCTGAAAGAGAGCTGGGGTCAGCAGGGGCGCCTGAGGGTGGGCGGAGCTGCAGCGGCCTCAGGGTGGAGCTTGAACGATGAGGAGCTGCTGCTGCTTGCGGGTGAGCGGAGAGCGGTGTCTGAGCTGAGGCCCTTCCTGGGGTCATGCTGTGGGCATAGCTGAAACCACAGGGAAGGACTCGGAATGCTGTCTTCTCCACGTGAGGCCTTCTCCACGGTCACGGCCCGGCGCGGAGGCCTGCCCGGAGGAGGGGTCCGGCACAGACACCAGCTTGGGGGTTGCAGCCCCACCCCTGTCCCGAAGGCACCACGGTGTGGGTGCATCCCCTTGGCCACAGCCGCCCCGAGGCTCCTCTTATGCCTGGAACCTTTCCTGGAACCGGGGCGTCGCTGCCCTGGACTTGTGGGTCGTGGTGGCCTCTGCAGCAGGCAGCTGTGCATGGCAGCTGCCAGAACGAGGACCAGGCATGGCTGCAGGTACCTCCGAGCCTGACACCCTTGGGCGGGGGTCCATTCAGAGGCAAAGGGGCCCAGTCGCCCCTGTCGGGCAGATGTGCCACCAGGCACCCAAGCCCCTACCGGCCCAGCCAGAGAGGCTGTCCGTGCGGGGGTGACCTGCACGGGGTGCCTGGCCTGGGGACGCCGGGGGCCGGATGCACACAGCTTCTCTCGTGACCGGGGCGTCCTGGATGGCGTGGTCCGGACCCCGTCGGGGTGGACTGCCGGCCTACGTGGCTTCCAGACCGCCCTCCTCCCGTGCCCAGGCCCCTGCCTGGCCAGCCAGCACCTGAGGGCCCACCCGAGCGCGGGCCCCTCCCCAGGGGCTGGTTGGCAGAAACACGCCCTACGCTGCCGGGCTGCCGGGAGGGGGAGGGGCCGAAGCGAATCACACAAGGATCCTGCCCCCCGCGACACGGCCTGCCCTGGGGAAAGCTGAGGGCACGGGGTGGAAACGCGGCTGGCCGGCCTGGAGGCTACTCCCCAGCAAGAGCGAGAGGCATGAACTTGGACGTTTCTGCCTTTACTCCGGGTCTCAGGGCATAATGAGATATGGGGGAACCCCGCACAGCGACTGCCCACGGTGGGGACGGTGTCACGGCGGGCTTGGCCCGGCCCCCCTCTTGTGGCTGGCCACTGTCTTCTCCCCCGGGGACACGGGGGACCTGTGGCCACAGTTCTGCCCCACAGCGTGTCCGGCTCCCGTCAAGGCCCCATCCCACTGAAGGATGGGCTCCGCCATCAGGATGGGGTCGGGCCACTGTGGGACCCCCAGGCCGAGCACCCCGTGGGCTTCCACGTCTGCTCCCACGGGTGCAGGGCCCACCTGCTGGAAGGAGAAGCCGCCCCACCCTGTGGCTGAGGACACGAGGGGAGCTCTGGCTGCAGGCCACGGGCAGCGTCTCCGTGGTGACCTCTGCGCCGGCCGCCCAGTGTCGGAGGCGCCCACCCTCAGCTCGCGCCCACTCGGCGCTCCCCTCAGCGTCGTCCTAAGGAGGTGGCGTTTCCTCTGGGGCTAACCGTGTCCCAGGACCCAGAGAACACGCGTCAAAGCCACATAGAGGGGCGGGGCGGGCTGGGCCGGGCAGCTGTGGGGACCTCTGGGGACTCGGCTGTCAGGGCATAGTTGGGGCCTGACAGGACGACGCACAGTGCCTGAGTCCAGCGGGACCCGAGTGGGGGGCTGGAGTCACATGTGGGCACGCGGGGAGAAAGCATGGAGCACGGACTCGCCTCACGTGAAACAGGGAGCTACACTGTTGACACGGAGAGTGTGGGACATGTGTCATACATGTTAACATGGAGAGTACAGGGAGACCTCAAGCCAGGACACAGCCTATGGGTCAGAGGGACACGCTTCATCCATGTTAACACACAAAGGACTGGTGGATTCTGCTGGGACACGGACCCCCTTTCCCTAGCCCTCTGCCTTTCATTCTACTCTGCCTGGCCCTGCTGAAGCCACATGGCTTCCAGTGCCGAGTGCATGAGGCATCTCTTACGTCCCTTCCCTGTTGCTCTTGGCGTCCTTGCGCTAAGCGTGTTTCCTGTAAGCCACATACACTGGCCTTGCTTGCGCCTGCTCCGTAGGGCCCTTCACACTTGAGTACTGAGTCCTCTGGTGGGCACCGCAGTGAGCAATGCTGAGGGCTTACCTCCTCCACGCTTCTCTCTGCATTTTCTGCTTGGAGAGAGCCTCTTCTGCTCTTTCCTCCTCTGCCAGGTGACCTGCAGAAACTGCTTTGCTTCTCCGTACCTTTCTCCCTGCTGATGTGAACTAAGGCATCTTGGGATGCAACTGCATTTCCTCTACTGATTTTTTGCACGTCATATTTTAGTGGTTGCTCCAGAGGTCAAAATGTGCATCTTTGGCAACCTCCTCTCTCTTAAAAAAAAAAATCTGCCGGGCTCAGTGGCACGTGCCTGCAGCGCCAGCTACCGGGGAGACTGAGGCGGGAGGACCGCCTGAGCTCGAGTTTGAGGCTGCGGTGCGCTGTGAGCGTGCCAGTGCCCTCCCGCCTGAGCGGCAGAGAGAAATCTTGCCTCTGGAAAATAAAAAAAAATTTAGACTGTACTCCTTCATGAGTAGTGTAAAAAATCTTCCAACAACATAATTCGAACCACCACCCTTCCCCCTTTTCAATTTTGTCTCTATTTTACTTCTAGACTTTGTAAATAGCAATTTAAAAATTATTGGTACTTTAAAGAATCATAGTTTTTTTGGACACACACACACATATATATGTTTAGGGAGAAATATGAATTCAGAGAAATAGAGAAACACACACATACATGCATATATTTGAGGGGAGAACCCAAGTTTATTTTTAAAAATGTCTTCTTCCATGTTTAAAAATCAGTCACCTTCAAAGTGACTCTGTTCAAAGTCCTCTCTGTTTGATGCTGGGCACCCATCGAGACCCTCTTCCCACCACTCAAAACAGTTTTCAAACTCATCCATTTTGATGCCTTTTAATGCTTCTGCCATTTTTTGTTTCACCTCTTCCACATTGGCAGAATGCTTCCCTGTGATAACTCTTTTCATCTGGGGAAACCAAAAAGGTCACTCTGAGCCAGATCAGGTGAAGAGGGAGG
The DNA here is from genome assembly GCF_000164805.1 of Carlito syrichta. NCBI lineage: Eukaryota > Metazoa > Chordata > Mammalia > Primates > Tarsiidae > Carlito > Carlito syrichta. The sequence continues at coordinate 692,663 of NW_007258844.1, forward strand.
GTGAGGCACGGGCGCCACGCTGTTTGGGTCCAAAGCTGCTGGGACACTCAGTGCGGTGTGGGCCGGTGTGCTCGTAAATCACCCATCCCGAAATGGGCAAACGCATTCACTTATATGATTCCTTTACTTCCGTCTGGGAAAGTTGAACTTGAGAGAAATTTATCATAAGAAGACAACAAAGAAGAATTTTTAACAT
>NW_007258844.1:693361-694833 GCF_000164805.1 Carlito syrichta
CGTGTAATGGGGATGGAAGGAATGATGTAGGGACAAAGGTTCCTGAAGTTCGTTATCTGTCCAATTTAAGATTTGAGAACTTTTGGCTACAGAGGGTGCTCGACCAATACCAATGAGTCCTGATGGGGCTGCTTGTGTTGGCCAGGAAGATGGCCGGTCTTTCCCAGCAATACAAGAAACATCAGCCCCTGTATCTAGCAGACCTTTAATTTTAACTCCCTGAATATATAAATCTTTTAGAGGTCTGGAGTTAGTAATTTCCTTGGGTAAGATTAGTTGGCTGTCAACTGACTCATATATTCCTTTTCCTAACAACATATTGCTAGAAATATGAAACTGATTTGGATCCCTCTGCTGGTTAACAGCCCTCTGGATCCTTACCTGATCTTCAAATTCAGTTGTCCATAGTAAATAGGCTCCTCCTGACAAACAGCTTTTAGCAAGTTGTCGCCAATCTTGTGGTGTCATCCACCGAGTGGCAAATTGTTCCAGAATAGTAATAGTATAAGGAGCCGTAGGACCATACTGAGTACAAGCCTCTTTAAGTTCCTTAATCAATTTATATGGTAGCTGTTGCCAGTGAGGCCTCATATACTGTGCCTTCCATATAAATTACTGGAAAGCAAGAAGACAAGGTAAAATCTCCCTCTTCTTCTGCCTTTTTTCTGGCTCCCTGCATACCTACATTAGCCGGAGACACATACCCAGGTGTGAATTTTGGTGTTTTCAGCTTGTTTCTAGTAAAGGGTATGGGAGGAGGTGCCTTGGCAACATTAGCAAGATTTTTTCGCTTATGATACCCAATCACTTCCTCCTCCAACTCCATTTCCTCCTTGGGCATCTAAAGGAGGCGCCGAGGCTACAACCAGCAGGGGAGTGTCTTTATTTTTGACCGGAATTTTAGAGAAAATGTGCCGTGGATTTAAAGCATCTCGAATAATATTCCATAAAGCTAAGGCATACAAAATGCAAAAGGCAAGCCAATTGGTTCCTCTATCGGACAATATATTCAAAATACTAGTAGACATTTTCCTTTCTTTAGATTCACTCTGGCCCATCATCCTATCATGGCTCTTAAACTGCTCACCCTTCCTTGCTCTGCCTGTCTCTACAGAGGGGTCCGCGGCATCCTGGGTGAGGTCCTATTCATCCCGAAAAAGAAAAAGAAAGCTTACCTTGAGGCCCCAGTTGGGCGCCACTTGCTGGAGACCAGCCCCAGCCGGGTTCAGGGTACCCCAAAGGTGGAGACAGTGTCGGCGAGATTGGGGGGAAGAAGAAAGAGCGAGAGAGAGAGAGCGAGAGAGAGAGCGAGAGAGAGAGAGAGAGAGAGAGAGAGAGAGAGAGAGACTGGACTCCAGTCTAGTGCAGAAGTTTTGTGTGTTATTGGGAATTACAACGGGTCTTTTATACAGAAAGTCAGATGTGGGAGGGGCGTCCCCCACCCACCAGAAACCTTAATCCGTGAAAATTTA